>NC_073343.2:35180000-35480000 GCF_027580225.2 Misgurnus anguillicaudatus
TAGATCTGATTAATACAGTTTGAGACAATAGTATCAAGTGGAAAGAGTATAAATCACTGAGGGTGGACACTATGGTAATGCAGGACTGTTAGTGGGTGGGGCTTTATCAGTGTGACATCACATTAACAAAGGAATGAAAACGGCATATCTAATGAGACTGCTTTCATTTAATGGGGATTAAAAAACAAGGAGCGTTTGGATTTTTTCATGGTATGGTGGTTGTGTTCACACACTGCCAACACACATTTATGTCCAAACACCTTGTAAAAGTGGATTTTGCATAATAGGTGCCCTTTAAAGGGGTTGTGCACACCAAAACTTTTAAACGCAGATGAAAACGCCTGGACAACGCCAAATGCCAGCTGTTTTTCAGCTGATTTCCAGCTTTCTTCAGCTAAGCGCTTTGGTAGCTCTGATACTTCAGCTGTGAGATGATTGGTTGCTGTGATACTTGTCCCGCCCCTCCCTCACTGTGATTGGACGGCCACGTGAGAACTGACATTGACGAGCGGAGCTTTTCATCCAAAGTTGAACATTTTTCAACTCGCGGCTCTCAGTGCTGAGCGCGGAAAAACTGCCGGGCGCCGGTTTTCAGCGCGGAAGAAACCCGCTAGCTGCTGGCTTATTTGAAAAACGCAGAGCTTCCATTGAAAACAATTGAAAACATGCACCGGCCGCGGGCGTAAAAGTTTTGGTGTGCACGCCCCCTAAGAGTTTGGAGCTGTAAAATGAATGCAGATTGGATAGCTAAAATGATGAATGTGATATTTTTTTTGAAAAGAGTACAAATTTTGCTGTGTTTGCACTAGTTAAGAATGATATGTCTGTTAGCACTAATGATTTATTTATAGGCTTACATTAGTGATGAAAACTTTTATCCTTGTGAGATTGGAATGGAAACAGTGGTGAAATAACTTAAATCTAGAGGTGTCATGCACAATTTTTTTAAGGACGCACAGTGTGCACAGCTTACAGAAATTTGTGGATATCATAGACATTAAAAGAAATATTATAGCGCTTTCACAGTCATGGCACTCCCACTTACTCCCACTTCTAACAATCTGAGCTCCTCTGCCTTCATGTGAAAACCACTTAAATAAATGTGTTGACTAACTTTTATTCCAAATACTTATTTTTATTTAATCAGAATAATAACAAATTGGCATCATATTTACATCTTGAAATGGCATTTTTTGTTTATATACATTCTGCTTCATGACTTGTTTAATTGTGCCAATAATGCATTTGCACAACAACTGCGTTATACATTTTTAAATTGAATGTAATTTTAAATTCATAAAGTATATAAATAATGAAAATGACATAAGCAACAAACATGTGATTGATTTTAATGTTCAGTAATGATAAAAAAATATCTTTTTGCACTATATTTTACTGCATATTTGAGCATGTGATTCTGTGCCCCTGTGAACTCTGACGTTGTTTAAAGATGAATCTAGAAATATATAATATTAAGACTGTCATATTTTAAACCATGCATTTTTTAATAAATCAAGGGGTTAACTGCACATTACCGTACTGGGGTTAGGAAATGTTGTAAGTGTTTATGATGACGATAAAAAAAAAAAATGATGCTGATGACGTCTGCGACTCCGCTGTTGCATCTGCAGCGCCCACCGCCTGAATAAAGTAACATGTAACACCAAAACCCTCTCAAAATGGTAAAAATCTCTGAAAAGTGACAAGAATGCAGCACAGAATTGATAATATTGTGCATATTATACAGATAAAAAGACAAGCAACAAGCTTCTTTGATTTAGAGGTTGCATGCAAAATCCATTTGTCTCAAAAGAATGTGCATGATGCCTCTGCTTAAATCTGTGTGTTCTTGGGCAAAAACACAAACCTAAACTGTAGTAAAAGACTTGTCATGTCTCTGTCTGACTGTATAGATATCACTGATGTCTACAAAGAAGTCAAGCCTTTAGTTTTGACAAGCAGAAACAGGCGATCAGATCTAACAGACAGAGAGAGCGAGAGATGTTTCTCCTAAACGCAAGTGATTGGAAAATTACAGGGAGTGTACGAAGTCTCTCTCTTCAGTGTTTGTGGAGCGCCGGCTGAGAATTCTGGGTAATCCTGCAGATCTACACTGAACACTTTGATTGTCTTTCAATCACTTGAGGAGATCTGTGAGACGAGTGAATATTGACTGACTTTAGCAGAACATCACACCACATTTCAGCTACTGAATTTAAAGCACTAGTTCATATGGAAATGAAAATAATTCAAAGGACCGAACCAATTTATACCACGGTTAACACATACATTGCTCTGGTGGTTGTTTTAAGATATTTGACAGGTCAGTTGTGCGTTTATCGAAAAATAATCAAAATCTGTGATACATTTCTCAGCCAATCAGAATAAAGCATTCAGGTATAAAGGAACAATGACAGACGCTCCAAAGATTTCACATATAAATCTAAAAACTTCTTTTCTCTGCTTGTTTGCAAACGTGGGCTTAATTTAGTTAAGTTGGACTTCATGCAGTAATTGGACGTCGTTCTTCAGACGTCAGCGCTGTAATTTCTGCTGTGGTCTTGATCAGGAGAACTGTGAGAAAAAATATACCTGTAGCGTTGTGTTGATGGTAATTACTGCACTTCTCATAGACGAAACTCTTACAACGTCTGAGAGCTGCGCTTTCTGCCTCTGATTGGATCCTTCACTTCTGTCGTCTATTAAATACTGATTGCTCTTTTCTGTCTGTATGAGTAACAGAGAATCAGGTGAACATGCAGTATGTCTCTCTTTATACCATAGTAAAGACAGCTTTCTGTCTTAGTCCAATATCAATTCATGCTCCGCTTTCATCTGAGCTTTATACAACATTACAATCCATAAAAATAAACTTATTTTAGGTAAGGTTACTTCTCATCAACATTGACAGATATTTATATAAAAGCATATATTAAATCATATAAAATTTCATTTATATATAAATAATGCAGTATATATAAAAATATATATGTTTCATATTTTACCTGCTGACATTACAAAGGCTCTGGACAGTTTTATCTTTTTTTTTAATTGTTGGTGATTTTCTGTGATATTTTTCAACCCAAAACTGTAAAGAAATGCAGGTTTAGTGTAATTTCTCTCATGTTAAGTAAAAGGGAATCTTAATAGCCAACAACACCACAACAAAATGGCTCTTACATTTAATAGATGTGCATACTGTGGTTCTGGTAAAGTTCAAATAAACATTTGACATGTTATTAATTTGGGGTGTTTCCATGACCATAATGACATTTGTTTGTATAAACTTTCACTTCTGTAGTTTTGTCACTATCGACAGACTAAATGATCTTGTGATGTCTGAATATTATTGTCTCATTCAGATTTTTTTACAGTTCCTCTTTCATGGAAACACCTCCACCCTCGACACGTGAGCGTGACTCCATCATCACAGCTGTGATCACAGGCGGTGGGTAAAAACCGCAGTCTCTGTCTTTATCGGGCGGCCCCGTCTTCCTCATCCTGGCCCCGTGCCCGCTCCGCGGCTAACCCTCGTGTTCGCAAATCACCGCTCCTCGTGTCAGCAGGTAAATTGTTTTGTCCTCCCGTTCCCCGCTTTCATTACCTTGTGTAAATTAAGCGATACGTCGTCCACCGGCGCGAGTCGCGGCACCCCTCGCCGCCACGCCAAAATCACAAGATTTGGCATAATAAATGAAGACAAACTGGCTCAGGCAGCGCTCCTTCTCCTGAAGACTCGCTTTCATTATTCGCTTAACTCGCCGGAGAAAATGACTTAACCCTGACCCGCGCATTACGTCCCATATTCACTCCAGATAAAAGCCTTTTTACGGCGGGCCCCCCGCAATTTATATTCCGCCAAGGAGGCCGACTCTCCCTGTCACTTTTCCAATCTCAGGCCCCTCAACACACGCCATTAAACTTGTCGTTCCTTCCTGTATTTGTCCATCAGTCCTTTCCTTTTACATAAAAGGTGGCAGCATTATTCTGGGCCTTTGATGGCGCCCGCTCATTTTTTCCTCGCGGCGGGATGTTTGATTGGAAGAAATATAGCCCGAACGCCGGCTCTATCTCCTCTCCGCTCTGCTGCCGGAATCGTACGCTTGATGAAATAGTGTTCCTTTGGCAAGAATAATAAAAACAGACTCCTGCATTACGGGCCCGGAGCCCGCAGGAGCGAGAAAGGCCCAATCTTCGCTCGCCCCTGACAGAGATAAATGGAAAGCGGTGAGCCGGATGGGTGGAGGCCGCTGCGTGTGGGGTGAGGCTCAGAGATTTCTCCGCTGCTTCTGCTCATTACAATAACGGAAACGCTGCTGTTAAAGTGCAGTACTTTAGTATTGTGATGACGAAGCATTACCTATATGTGACCCTGCCTGTGAAACCCTGACTCAAAGTATTCATGCCCATTAAAATGTGTGTCATTTGTGATTATTGCTGTAAATGACCAATTAAAAACTAAGACTTTGATATACAATACTTCAACTTTTATTTATAGCATGAAAAATACTGAAATTAATGATTTTATTGACACTACGCTACATTATTCTGTGCAGAAATACCTGAACTTTGCTTTACTAAAACAATGACTTTGATTGTCACAGAAACATAAAAAAAAAACCATAAATGACACAAACTGATGCAGCAACACATTCCACTGATTGATTTTAAGCACATTGATACTTTTGTACATTTTTGGTTCTTTGTGGAATCACCACTTGATGGAAAACCAATTGAAAACTGTTTACATCAATCATCACTCTCATGACATCACCACTCATATGACATCATAATTACTCTTATGACATCATCACTCATATAACATCATCACTTATATGACAACAATCATCACTTTTTTAACGTTATCACTTCTATGACATTAATCATAACTTTTATGACATCACCACACCTATGACATCATCCCTTATATAACATCAGTCATCCTCCCTCTTATGATATTGTCACTTTCATGACACCACCACTCATAAGACAGCATCACTCTTATAACATCATCCCTCATATGACATCATCACTCTTATAACATCACCACACCTATGACATCATATGGCATCAATCATCACTCTTATGACATCATCACTTCCATGACATTAATCATCACTTTTATAACATCACCACACCTATGACATCATCACAAACATAGTTTTTGAAGTAAAAATACAGATTGTTATTACATTAAAAACTACATTTACATTTTTAATAATTTCCATACAGTGTAACATATGTAAGGGCACTTTACACTCGACTCTCGATTTACACTCGATATCATGTTATCATAATATTTGTTATTATTTGTACATGTATCAATTCTTTGACTATACGCCTAAATTTTGGGTTACATCCACGCAGGCAAGATGTTTCAATCAATGAAAGTAAATGTAAGTTTTAACATGAAAAATGTATTGCTCTTTGTAAGTGGTTGGTAATAGTTTTACACCCAGTTTTTAAAGTCTCTATCAGAGCCGACACATCCACATATGTTCTCCAGTATTTACAGAAGAGAAGAAAACATGAATGCCTTATTCTTTACATATGAAAGTTTGGCAAGGTTGTTGAAAAAGTCAGCGGCCACGCAATACCTGCATACAAATCTGCTTTCTTGTTCGTGGAGTCACAGCGAGGTGGCTCTTAAAGCTCATTATTACCATACAAATAGACAGATCTATTTAACAACTAGCTTTTTATCACAGAGCTCTTATTCTTCAGTGTTACTGCCTGGAAGGCATTGAAATGCAGTCGCGCGACGTCTCACGTGTGATAAAGGCCACGAGCAATAGATGGAGCACGCCTGACATCTTCTTAAGAGATGATACGCAGCCAATTCAAATAGAATGGAGCAGTCATTCTCACAGCAGATAGCTCTTCCATTTCTGCTCGTCTGTGTCGGCATCCCCAGTGACTCTCTGCCCGCTGAAGATATCTCCCCTGGACTTCATCCATTATTCCTGCCGCTGTGCTCTCTAGTGGTTCACTACGCCACTGTTTTTGTTCTGACTCAAGTACCGGTTTGATGGGAATCTTGGAATTTGGTTCTTGAGTCGTAGGATCCGAAGCCTCTCTTCTCTTCTGTGTGTGTGTCTGCGAGGCGCTGAAAATCAATTATGCTTTTTTCAATATAATTGATTGTGATTGAATGGAAGAGTTGTGGATTTTGAAACAATGGTTCCTTCGCTCCAGCTAAATGTTTCTCACCCCATGAGACTGAAGATATGTGCTTTGGATTATAAATTCTCTGAATGGTTTAACTGAGTATGGTGATGTGAACATAAGTTACTTCAAATTACCTTTTAGCTTTCAGAAGAAAAACAATCAATATTACATTCCCATTGTCAACACTGCATTCCCATTGCCAATATCACACTCCCATTTTCAATATTGCACTTCCCAGGTAAACATCACACTCCCGATTTGTCAATATAGCCGCCCAGGGTAAATATCACACTCCCAGTGTCAAAACCCCACTACCATTTTCAACACCGCAGCCCCAGTGTCAATATAATGGTCCACTGTCATTATCACAACCCATTGCCAGTATTGCACCCACAGTGTCAAAACCGCACCCCTGCAAATACCGTGGTCCATTGTCAATAACACAATTCCATTGTCAATATTGCACTCCAAGGGTCAATATAGCACTCCCATTGTCAATATCATGGTCTATTGTTAATATCACATTTCCATACCACATGCCCATATTGTCAACGCCTCACTCCCATTGTCAATAATGCACTCCCATTGTCAACACGCCACTCCCATTTTCAATATCACACTACAAGTGTTAAAACCGCAATTGACACTTGCCAATATCATGGTCCATTGTCAACATCACTACCCAATGTCAATATTGCACTTCAAGAGTCAAAATCACAACCCCATTATCAATATTGCATGCCTATTGTCAACTCTGCACTCCCATTGTCAATATCACAATTCCGTTGTTAATATTACACTACAAATGTCAATACCGCACCCCCATTGCAAACACTGCAGACCCATTGTCAATATCACACTCCAAGTGTCAATACCACATTCCCATTGTCAATACAGCACTACCATTGTCAACACCGCTGGCCCACTGTCAATATGGCACCAACAGTGTCAATATCAGACTCTAAGCGTCAAAGCCGCACTCCCATTGTCAATATCACATTTCCAATTCCACATTTCGCAACCCCAGGGCCAATATTACAACGCATTACCAAAATTGCATGCCCATTATCAATACCGCACTCCCATGGCCAATTTCACAAACCCATTGTCGATGTTACACACTCTCAGTGTCAATATGACACTCCAAGGGCCAATATTACAACCCATCATAAATTTCACACTCCCTGAGTCTATACTGCACACCCAATATCAATATCACATTGCACTCCAGTATCACAATCCCAGTGCCAATATTGCACTCCTATGCTTTTCTACTAAATAGTAGCACACCTGTAACCTACAGCCACATACTAATCGAGGGGCAATCTTCCGATTTCTCTGATGAAGCCAATACGGAAGTGACCTAAACTGCAATTCACAGACTGGCCACTAGAGTCTGGCTCCAAAAGGGAGTCAATTCCCATAGAACTCCAAAATGCTCAACTTTAGAGTAAAAAATTATATTTTTATAGCCTTGTACAAAACATGTTTTTGGTCTATATAGCTAATTTTGCCTTTCATGATAACTGTGAGGGGGGTGAATTTATTTGTTTAATTGATATTAAGCCTTAAAGTTCTGCATAATTAAGGGCGTGGCCACTGCTGTTACTAGAGTCGAGCTAGGCAGGCGTGGTTTCAGCAAACAGCCACCTCAGCTTCCCGCCTCTTTACCCATTTTCAGTTATCCGCAAGTTATTTGCTGTGACGTGCAGCCAAGATGGCGACGGCAGGCAACGCCTACTTTAAGCTTCAATAATGCTCTTCACAAATCAATGGGTGACGTCACAGACACTACGTCCATCTTTTTTTTTTACAGTCTATGATACTAATCCTATCCCTAAACACAGCCACCCTGATTTTAAACCTAACAGCCACTTATGCTGGAGAGAGAATATTTGATATAAATAAAGCTAAACTTTTTTCATAGCCGTAATGGTTTTGATTTGGTTGTGATTTTGCAGATAATGTCAGTTTGACGCCATTCGACTTCAACTCTCATAAATACAAGTGTGTAAAGTAACTGTAGGCAAAACTTCGGGATTTCATAATTTTTCATAAAAATGTAATAAATCTCTTAAATGATTGTGCTCTTCACTTTTAATGTTAACTCTTCATCTTCTCAACTGGAATATTTGAGCAGTTTTTGTAATCTCTGAGGTGGTAAAGGTGGAGTTACACCTGAGAAACTTGAGGAAAGTTTTTATTTGATTTCCATTAATAAATGAATCCATTTGACCTGTAGTTTATCATGTAAGGGTGGTGGAAACACACACCGAAACACTGACAAATGCTGATAACTACAGAAACAAAGATTCCCACAAGAGGTGTCATGAATACTGAAAGACATGAATGAGGAAAAACACTTTTTAGTGTCCAGACAATAGACAGCAGAGGAACTGGCCAGACTGATATAAAGAAGGAATTTAAATCATCTTAAAGTTACATTTCTGAACCTCTCTGTCTCCAGAGAGCTGGTTTCTAAACAGTTAATTGCTGAAAGAGACACTTTTCACACACAAATTACTTGTACGGAGTGATTTTTCTTCAGTATTTTAAGTCTGCCGTCTCCCTTGATGCTCCGGTTTGCCATGAACAATAAGGGTCCCGGACCCCTGGTGTCCCGGAGGTTTTAGTGAGCAAAGCCTTCGAGCCGTTACTGAGTGAGCTGAGCGGCGCTGTTAAATGTGGAGGATTCAGATAAGAGCTCATCTGTACTGAGGGTCTTTATCCCAGCGGCCTGAGGGGAAATTTGCAAATATTAAGAGGAAGATGAGAGATTAATGTGCTTTGTTCTCTCTTATGTGTTTCTCTTAGCTCTTAAACTTTGAGTTGTTTCTTTTATTTTTAGCTTTTATTTATTTTTGTTTAATTATTATGTGTAGAGGATTGCTGTATATTACTATACACATTTAAAATCAAAAGTTTCTTGGTTTCAGGGTTTGTCACACAAGATACATGTTTTACCGCTCAATGTTGTCTTAGCCATTTAACCCCTTTTGCTGCTTTTTGTGTGCATGTTCTTAATTTAACTAGTCTACCTGTCATGTGAATAATCACCACAGCACCTGTGCTTTAATATCATAAGACATCTGTTTAAATGACTACATGCAAGCTCATCTTCACTTCAGCAAAGCAAAAAGCTAAAATTTGTATAAATGAACTAGACTCGGTTTTGGGTTATTCAGTAAAAGAAAATCAATTTCTGGGTAATCTTCCCTCGAGTTGTCACGTTAAGTAACCAGTCCTGCATTATAAGTTTGGCAGGTGCTGTTAAATAGGGTGACATTTAAAATGATCTAGCAGCTAGCCTTAATCTTGTCGTAAGTATTCAGCATGGCCTTCTCATAAAATGATTTATATGTGCCGTAATTCACTTATTAACTCGCTATTAAACATGAATGATGACGCTATGCACATGAGCAGGACAATTCATTGATACTTGTTGCCTGTAGGCAACAATCATCTTACATCAAAAATGACCATTAAGAGCTGTTTGATGGAGTTATGACATGATGTGCAGATATACTGTATGTTAAACTGTGGTGCTCATGTTGATGGTTCAGGTTCAAGTGCTTCGCTACGTACTAAAACTGTCAATTAAAGTGACAAGTAGTCTCAAAAATGTAAGAAATAAGCAACTATAAAATTTTATTAAATATTTTGAATGCTTCAATTTCATATTTAATGCATGCATACTTGATAAAAAAATTGGCTGTCAAACTTTTTGTATATCATCTTTCAGAAACAGCACATTACTGAAGTATGTATGCTTTCTCAAGTTGAACATTATTTATTGATCTGTATAAAAGTGTATTTGTCTGCTTATAAAACATTCAGTAGGTTTTATTTCAATAAATTTATGTTAATATCAACATGTATTTATATATCGGAGGTATGCATTTAAATGTGATATTTGATTCAATACAATCATTGCATGCTTTAATAAGTAACCATCTGATGTTCAATACATTCAGTCAATCTTGCCATCCAACAGGTCAACGTCTTTGTCTCTCCTTTAGTTTTATGACGATCAAATGATGATGTGTTGTTTTAAAGAGAGCAAGGCGTCGTCAACTAGAAGCAATGATGGGCTGACAGCAGGCTTTACATCTTTTCCTTTAATTTGTGCTGACCTGGCACGGACCTTAAACCGCGCTTGTTTTCTTACTTTATGGAAAAATCAATACGCTCTCCGACAGAAAACAGCTCCAGAGAAGAAATTAATGGGAACACTGTGGCAACCTGTCAATCATTTCTCACCGCCGGCCCATGTGCCTGACCGTTGCTTGCTGGGATTGTAGAGCGACTCAATCAATTGCTGGCTTTATCATTTAAGAATTGAACCTGTTTAAATGAACGGCTAAAGTGAGAGAGTTTAACGATACGCTCTCGAGGACGGTGAATACAGACATCATACGGGCTGAAGTCAAGCAGTGTGTTTAAAAACGCTCCGACCGGCTGCACCCTCGGGCCGTAACGCACACACGCAGTGAGTCCAGATGTTATTTTTAACGGACCGCCGGATGTACGGCTCACACCCATCAGCTCTCTCAGCTCCAGATCTTCTTTAGCCAATGGGAGTTTGTGTGAAGCATCTGTTGGCACATCCTTCATTAGACCTGCTGCTCATGACACCACCTGGACTTCAGTCTGCTCTTACTGAGACTCTTCACCTGTGGGTACAAGCGGTGTCTGCGCTCGGACACTGCCTCAAACAACCTTAAAATACAAAAACTAGCTCTGCATATTTAGTTTAGGACTTTAAATTCATTATTTTATTGACCGGAAGGGTGAACGTGATTTCACCAAGTAGAATGTGATCCTGGATCAACACCATTGTTGGTCCTGGATAAACATTTTCATTAACCAATCAGATTGCAGGATTAGGATTAGTGTGTATGTTAGATTTAGGATTGGGTTAGGGGCTTTTAAAAAATACCCCTCAAACTATTATTTCACACTAATTTGAGAGTTTAAAAATGGTTAGGGTTTGAGTTAAGGGTAAGGTGGGGTATCTTTTATTCTTAAATGAAGCGACTGGTTTGTGTAAGGAAACATTAACATTTTAAACTTTATAGACTACGGCTGTATGTGTCAGGCAAAAGGCTGCCCTGTGACCCAACATTACAAAAACTCATCGCTTCACATCAAAAGACATTTAATAACTATATGGAGTTGCTTTTGATGGATGGATGAGCTTATTGGGGTTTAAAAACTGGGGCACATTATAAAGCTGAAAAAAGAAGACTGTGTTTGTCTGAAAGAAGAAAGTCAAATACTGTACACTTGCAGGATGGCTCGAATGTGATTAAAATATAAGATACACAGCAAAATCAAAAAATTTTATTTTCGGGGGAACTATTGTTTTAAAGTGCAACAGTTTTGCTTCTGACAGTAAAGGCCAAAGTATAGTCCCATTTTAATGCATATGTAAGGGTCTGCATATGCAAATTTTAGTCATCAGAAGAGTGCAAGATGCGTACTGTATGGGCACCGCCGGATTTTTCAAACCCTGTGTACATTGTATGCGTAGGTTGTGCATGCGCCTACAGGAGATTGTAGCCCTGGAGATGCATTGCATTTTGGCGCAATGTGCATCATCGAACGTCTGTGTACACATACGAGTCAAATAAACTATACTTTGCGAGGCTGTGCGTTAAACTGTGTGTCGAAGGATCACATGTACAGGTCCTTCTTAAAAAAGCCATCCCAGAATGCATTGCAACAAAGTTCAGATTATCTTATTTGTTATACTTTAAACAAAACATGGACACATTAACCCTTGTTCAGATTAGCTACCCTTTCGTGTTCTTAGTGGATGAAAACATTCACCAACTTAAATGGCTGTAAAAATGAGAAAACTAAATGTTTACAAAAATTCCATAATTTTAACTCTTTATATGAGTGATGTCACTGATTTGAGAAAAAAGGACACCCTAACCCAATGATGGATTTTCAATATAAAAATTGTGGACTGGATTTTTTAACAGTTTTTCACAGTCTTGGGCATATCAAAGTTGAGTAAAAACATTGATGCATTGTTAGTTTTTGTGCAGCATCAGATTTTAATTTTTTCTCCCTCATTTACTGTTCGTGGCTGTTTTTGCCCCATTGATTTCCATTATAAACACATTTTTTGATTGCAGACTCATGACACCTTATTATCATGCATTCTTGATTGTTAGGGGTTTTTCCTTTTGCAAAGAGGTCAAATTTGTTATTTTTACAGTTGATCACCATGTGGCACTATTAACCCTTTAGTAGGCCTGTGCAAAAACAGAACTTAAATTCTGGCTTGTACATTAAGATATATGGAGCAGTTTAATGTACTAGATGTTTTCATCCACGAACAACACAAAATGGTAGTGAATTTGCTCATGGTGTATTGTTGAGTTTTGAGATTTTTCCCAAATATGTGTCAATATAAGATTTGTCACCAAAAATCATTCCATTTGCTGAAACAGAAAGAAATGTTTGGCCAAATTAAGACAAAAAAAAAAAACAGTGGATGATCTATGTGCTTTGATCAGCTTTTACTGAACGCATTTATGGCCGATTTCATTCGTAAGTCACTGGCTAAAAGTCTCTGCTATACGTATATTTAATAGGCAGACAAAAGAAACTGGAAACTGTATTCTTTAATTTTTAATCAGTAACTGGTGCATGTAAGTGAGCAGTGTTACATGTTAGACCTATAACAGCTTCTCAATTTGGTGAAGTAAGAGTTTTAGAAGCTACTCGCCTAAATTCGTTCCTCTTAATCCCTTCAATAATCCAATTAGTTGAGATGAGGAGGCTAAAATAACCTTTTAATGGCACCCATTGAAGAGGACACAAGCACAGAATGAGGTGGCTCTTTATCAGCTGGAATCCCTCTCCTTCATTTCTTTCTTCTCATCCGTCTTTGTTCTTGAATCTGGAATAATCCCGAGCTTCCGAACTCTCCGCTGGCCTGTAATCTGGCCAGAAATTTGCCCAGCGGCCTCATGAGGCAGGATTATATGAGTCTGGTTTTGGGCTTACCTCACAAAACCTGTGTAAACAATAGAAGAAGAGAGATCAGCTGTGTGGTCTTGGGCCATGTAGTGAAATGATAATTAAGATGATTATACTGCTTTAATTAAATGTAGAAACCATTTTAAAAGTTGTGTAAAAGATGTATACGTGTTCTGTATTGCACAGAATTGTAATGCAATGAAAGTTTGGGACTAATGCTGATACTTGATTCCAGTTGAAATGTTGTCTATGAAAGCTGCAGATGTGTCAGCAGAAGACAGCAGGTCAGTTCTTCATAATAAATGAACTTTAGATGTTAATAAACCAAATTAAAGATTTCATGAAAGTCAGAGTAAATGGAGATTGCGATGACTCCTGAAAGCTGAAATAAATATGTTGGTGTCAATAATGCATGACATTAATTAGATGGTATTTAATGGGTTTATATTGCTTTCAGGTCTCTCTAGGCGACATCACATTGCACCTTTAATACAGATTAATACTTAATGTGTGCTTGTAATTAATTGTTTATACACTACTGATCATCCTTTCTAAACTTAACACCCTTGATACTCAAACACAATAAAGACTGAATTTCACCTAATCTCTCTAGAAGATACAGATTAATGTCGTTTGATCTGAAACAAATTGACTTCTTTTGATTATTGCTCAATTCCAGAGTGGTGACAAAGCCAATCGGTAGTAAATGTGTCCTCCTGGGTCTTCAGCCTTTATCATTCAGAGACGAGATGAAGACAAAACAAAAGTTTCTCTACCTAAATAAAAGGTGTCCATCTGAAGTCCAACTAATAGACATTATTATTGATTTAATTCAATAATCTGATGAGTTTACACAGTGCTAGAAGAAGACTCGTGGGAGATTGTTTGGAAATGATGATCAATTATTGTGAAGATAGCAGAGTCATGAGCATTCACCTTCTGTTGATTCTGAAGGGTCTCTTTAAGTCTCCAGATGTGCGACGCAGACGCGAGGCAGACAGCTGCGCAGTCCGTGTGTGTATGTTCAGAAATGCTCGTCTAAGCCCGCTTTATTCCCTCAGGCTGTTGAACCTCCTCATCCACATCTGTTTTAAGGGTGCGTTCAGCCCATCTGCTGCGGGTGAAGTCCTGCATCAGCGCCCGCTGACCCCACAGATCAAGGTCATGTGATCAGAGAACAGTAAACTACAGCGCAGACAAAGACCTGTCAGTCAAACTCACTGACCCACACTCACCACTTCATGGAGTTGGCTATACTTATTGCTTGTGTTTGTTTAGAAAGGTATTAAAAACATCAGAGATAGTAAACATGAGTGTATATGCATTCGGGAGGGTGTATGGTTGCAGGTGCAATGAAAAAAAACACAAGTTAATTTATAATAAAGTTAATAATAAAATAATATTAAATATCAGGAGAGAAATATCTATTTAATAACATCATCTTTACTGCTTTCAGTCTTTAGTTTTGACTTAAAGTCCCTTAAAGGAGCTGCAATAAAAAAAAGATTCTTTATGCATAAATGCTGAAATCCTGTCATATTGTGATTCAGGGTTTGTGTGTGTGTGTGTGTGTCTGTGTGTGTGCGTGCATGCGTGCGTGTTTGTGTGTTGGGTGAGGTTTGGCTGAACTGGTGATGTGCTCTTCTGAGCAGATGCTGGCAAGATGTTGCAGGCACAACATCCTGAGGGTTCATCCAATCCCTGCTTTCCAGATGAACTTTGCCTAGCGGACAGAGAGAGGAAAAGGCAGCATGGCTTACATCCCTGCTGAGGTTGGACAGATTAAATCTGAGCTGATGGGACAGGAGCTTTCATTAGATCGGTCATGTGGCTCTGATCCACATCTGTACCGGCCACACCTTTGTAATCTCATAAAGCATTGTGAGCAGCTAGCGAATGCTTTGTTTGCCTGTCCTTGATTTTTATTCTTCGTAATTGCCATGTGAAAGGCAGATATACGGACTAGAAGTTAATTAAACAACACATATATAATGGGTGGTGCAAATAAATAGACAACAAGACTGAAGCCTAAGATGCGACTTACTCCATAGCTCCTCAAACCGAATGTCATCTTCTTCAGACTTTAAGTGATTTTATACAATATTAATCAAAGCTACAGGTCTTCATCAGCAATGTTTCAGTTGTCTCTGAGATGCTGGTGTTATAGATTATTTACATACTGATGTTTTAGTGAACATTGGAAAAGTTATGATACACTAGACACAAGATTTTGAGATGGATACAGCCATTATATAAACATTAAAAAAAGATGAAAAATACAAAAATTGAAAATAAAAACAACTTAACTGTTGTTTTTACTGTAAATAGTGTACTGTAAATATTACTTATGTTGTTAAATATTTTATTATATTATATTATAATAATACATGGACATGAGGCAAAAAAGAGACTAAAATGATTTCAGTATTTCTATCATTCTTGTCCAGATGTTCTGTCCAGCATTAAAACTAAAAACCTAGCAAGATTTCCACATAATCTCTTTATTTATTCATTTAAGTGTATTTCTATAGCACTTTTCTTGGTTTTGCATTAAAGCAAAGCAACAGTACAGGCAAATATAAAAAAACAGGCATATGAAATATCTTGGATCTATAAGAGGATAAATGACACTAAAGCATTTCAAGGCATTTTGTTTTTGTAACGGTGCTTTTACAGATGCTATTTTAGATTTATTTTAATCATTAAAACATGGGATTTATTGTAATACAAATAATATGTGGTTTTGTATGGTGATGATGTTTGTGCATCACTTGTAAGAGGTAAAGCGTGTGAAGAATAAACAGAGCATCTGTCTCCAAAAAGAGAGAAATTACACCTGGACCACGTGAAATGATCATTGAAATAAGTTTGGATATTGTATTAAAGGCGGGAATAAAATAGTGAAATTGCATAAACATACATAAATGTTTGTGAGGGTTTAATAAATGAGTGTTTCTGTCTGTTATGTTTATAACATTAATAAAGTGACTTGTTCATTTATGTTCATGTTCATTTATTCAACTTGAAATGTGAGAAATATATCAGCAAGATTTATAAACGCTGTACTGTTTACTGAAATATGTTGAATATGGAAGTTTAAACCAGTAAAAGTCTTTCTGATGATGATGTTGGTTAATAAATGCAGTGAAGACAGATTTACGGATTCATCATTGGATTGTGATAGCAATCCTCACACTTTCCTTTTCAGGAGTTTTAACCTGAAAACATCACTTAAAATGTGTCCATGCCAAACATCTTTCTTTCTCTTACTTCAAGGACTTTTAGTGGCAAGTGTCTCCTGAGGTTTGTTTTATATTGATTTAGCTCTGAGTTGTGCTGTTTTTCTGTATTCAGACAGTTTCGTCTTGTAAATTATCATTGAGGTAAGTGGCAAGGTGAAAGCCTATTGTATTTATGCCTGTCATATCACAAAATACCTCACGTTCTAGAAACATACAAGAAGCTTATTGAAGGTTTTCTGTCCCTTTGGTGCGTAGTAAGCAGCCATCCAACAGATTTGCTGTCAAAGATCAATATATCGACCGAATATCTGTTAGTTAACTCTTCAGATGAAGTGCTTTGGGTGTGAAAGGTTAACCGGTTTGACATGTTTGAAAGTTTTCATTTTTGATGTGTGTGTGTGATGTTAAACAACTCCAGCGGGAATTATACTGTGACCTCTAAGATAACAAAACTTAATCCTCAAACTGTTTAATCTGCCAGTATGATGTCACACACAATCCACAGCATCACTAATACTAAATGTTCAAACATCAAACTTTGAGCGCTTGAGTTTGGCATGACACATGGACATAAATGATTAATTATGGTGGCATATCACTTTCCAAAAGATGGGACTTCTAAGAGAGAGATTGTAGTGGTTTAAAGATTGGATCTTGGACTAGTTCCACCTGCATAACATTATAAGAACACTCCAAACTGCATAGCAACACCTTCACAACCACCCAGAACACCCTAGCAACTGCATAATAATGTAAAAAAACTCCCTAGCAACAGAATGCATCACCCTACAGTAGCAACCATCCACAGCATCCTAGCATCAAAGCAAGAGTTTTGTGTGGTCGAGGATCAGTCTTCAGAAATATATCAACTCTGAGACAAGAATACAAATCCAGATAGTGATGCAGTCATTGACTCGTTGCTGTAATCTCACTCAGAGAGCAAACAGCATCAAGACTAAAAACCTTTCTATCAGTAAATACATTGTGCGCGTATTTTGTAATTCTCTCCTGTGCTCCGTCTCTCTTGGGCCGCTCCAAAAAAAGCGTTCCCGCTGCTTGATAACACAACATGAATGAAGTGGGCTGCACTTTTTAGCGCTGGCT
This sequence comes from Misgurnus anguillicaudatus, assembly GCF_027580225.2. NCBI lineage: Eukaryota > Metazoa > Chordata > Actinopteri > Cypriniformes > Cobitidae > Misgurnus > Misgurnus anguillicaudatus. The sequence continues at coordinate 35,197,511 of NC_073343.2, forward strand.
TTTATTGTCTTTCTTGTGCACCTGAAAGCTTTCTTCACACTGAAGTTTCAAGCACACCGAATACTAATTTCCATCTATTAAAAGTGTCGCTATCATTGGTGAGCTCTCATTAGAATGCTGGACTCATGGGACCTTACTTAATTCCTTTATAGAGGAATTCAAGACCCTTTCACTTCAAAAAGTATAAATCATACTCCCAAATGAACACAGAAGAGAGAGGATTCATACCAGGGGTCTCTGATGTGTCCCACCGGTTAGCGGCAGATGAGTCGAGCTCCCAAAGCCGCTAAAATCCAGCCTCCGGAGAGAAGATGAGTCTGTTCTTTAGACCCGGACCTCTGACTAAACCTCTCCATCACAACAGACAATATAAAACATACAATATACAAGTCTGTTGTCTGCTACCGTTTTAATATGTGTATGATTAAATGAAGACCTTTCACTTTTTCGTGTTGTTCTGCTTTCCTCATAAACAGTCATCTGAGATGCAGTCCTGATCTTTATTTTAATGGTGAGATGGTGATGTCAGCAGTTAGTATATTGGTGTGAGTGGCCTATTGATTATTGATTTGTGTTCATTGATTTGTGCCTCAGGAGACTTTAATCCGTTTTGATGCATCTGAATACCACCATTCATCTTCACATGCTCACGCGCCTGCAGCCTAATGAAAATAGATGCTGGTGTGAATGCCAACGCCGCCTTTTTGATTTATTTTTTTAATTGATATATCTGCTTCTGAGGGTCGGCCGCCCAATGACAATTGACTGTGGTGTCAACATCTGTTTTTTTCTGCTTTGGGGATCTTTGAATGGACTTTGAGGATGTGAAAAACTGCAATATACACATTTACTGTTTTGCTTGTGAACAAATGAGAATAAAGACGCTTTATTAATGTTTATTTGTTAAATACAAAGATTTTTGTTTCTGTATTCCAATCTAGACTTTTTTTATTAGAGATCAGGATTTGTCACACTTTTCACTCAACATTACTCCAGGTAGGTTTATTTTTTGTAAATATCTGTAGACTTTAAATAAATATTTGATTGAAATAATCTTTTCTTTATTATTACTTGTTCGGCAAAACTGCCTTTTCTACTTATGCGCCTAGATTATGGAATGAAATGCAGAGTATTTTGATGCTGGATGTGCTCCCATCTTTAAATATTTTAAAAAACCTTTTGGAATCTTACCTAAAAGAATTATGTTCGTGTTTTACTTAACTTTTATATATTTCATTTTTAAGAATTGTAGTTCTGAATGCTGGACTTTTTTGTATTGTCTGTCTGAAATATTTTGTGTAAAACTTTGTGTGCTGCCATTTTGGCCAGGACTCCCTGACCCTGGCAGAAGAGATTTTTTATCTCAATGGGATTATTCCTGGAAAAATAAAGGATAATTACCTAGTAAAGCTATACTTTTTGTGACAACGTGCCCCAATAAAAGGGTCACAATATTGTAATATGTCACACTGAGTACCTGCAATTATGTCCAACTCACAAACATAGAACAACTCATTAAACAGCAAAAATGACAAACATGTCAAAGTAGTCTACTGTATTTGTCAACAAATATTGTTAAATAAAAACTGAAACCGCAGTCATTCATATTCATTTTATTTGTTGAAAAAAAGACCTTCTCCTCAGAATACAGTTAATAAAAACCTCTTTTCTATATTGTTGCTTGTCATAAACATTGTGCATATGCTTTACAAACCCACACTAAACATCGTATCTTTGAGACTTTGATTATTTGGACCCTGAAATGAAATAACCCAAACCCTAAAAAGCCTTCAGCAAGCCCAGAGAAGAGAGCGAGATCTGTGGATCTTCTGCAGCCCCGCGTGTATTAGCTGTAAACGCGTGTGGGTTTTACTTTTAATACTGCTCTGGATAGAGGAGAGAGAAATAATGTGCCATTTAAGCGTTCATCGATTTTGGAATTAAAAAGTTAGTTTGCAAAGATTTACTGTGGGGTTTCTCTGGCAGAGCTCTTTATCAGGGCCACAAATGGGCGGTTATACGCTGTCCGACAGAGCCGCGATTGAGAGATCGATAGGTGCGTGATTTAGTAACTGGGCTACAGCTAATCAATAAGTATAAAAGTAAATGAAATATGCATTACGGGGATTTTATTAGAGAGGGTTAACGCACAGAGAATAACCGTCCAGCCATTTATTTTATACCTATTGATTGTACAACATAGAGACTCGGCTGAAGTCTTCTTACATTCGCACTGATTATCAGGTGATTTATAAGTGTTGAGGTCAGGCGGTGTGCGGACACCTCAGGGTCCTCTCTTAACACGTCTATAGAGTTTATATGGCTGTAATGTTGACCCACTCTTCAATCATACACAGATACAAGTGTTATATAATCAATGTGTGCTGTTTCTCTTCTGATAAAACTCACACATGCACTGTACACATATGTAATATTTTGCCATCATTTACTCAAACTCAATCTGAAGACTGTATTCAGTGTCATACTGCCAGCAGTGATTGTAGCGCAAAGCTGAAATACAACAACAAGTGAGTTCAGTTTTATGTTGAACATGCACATTTTCTTGTCAAACATGTTGATCATAAGCAATGCACTTTGATTTACTTTAATAAACATTAAAGGACAAGTTTGGTATTTTACACTTAAAGCCCTGTTTTCAGATTGTTTATGATAAAATAGAACGGTTTTGACTGAAATTTCGACATATGCAGCTGCCCCGAGAATTTGTGGGTGTTTGTTGTATCACCTCCCTCCTCTACAATGTGTGGATTGGTACACAGGAACGATCCTTTCTAAAATGCATTCAACTTTCGTTTACAAAGACGTGAAACTTACCGAGTGGTCAGGGGTGTTCACTGATATGATCGCACAAAAATGGCTGTAAAAGATGCTTTCCAACAGGTGTTTTAGTATTCGTTGTAAACTTGTGGACCTATTTTTCCAAAAGCCTCACACCCGTATATTCTTCCGCTGAGAGCTTGAATAATAGACACTCCAGCCCAGTTGGTGGCGATAATCCACCTTTGCCAATTGCAAGAATACAAAGAAGGTTCCCGGCGCGGAGTAATACCGTACCTCACAGCACATCTAATACAAGTCAATGGAGTTGGACAAAAACTACGATAAACCTGTTTGAATGCGTCTTTTGCAGCGATCTTTGTGTGAGCATATCAGTGAACACCCCTGACCACTCGCTGAGTTTCACGTCTTTGTAAATTAAATTTGAATGCATTTTAGGAAGGATTGTTCCTTTGCACCTATACAGCCATTATAGAGGTGGGAGGTCAAACAACACACACCCAAAAATTCTCGGGCCAGCATCATATGTCGAAATTTCAGTCAAAACTGTTCTATTTACGTTCTATATATGATCTGAAAACAGGGTTTTAAGGGTAAAATACCGAACTTGTCCTTTAAAGCAGTCATCTGTTATAGACAGGCATCAAATGCAATAAACAATTAACAGAAAATTACTTCAGAAAAGTGCGGTACATTTTTTTATATTGCCAGTCAACCACAGAGGCAGCTGTCCTGTCAATCAAATATTGAAGCATGAACGCTCTTTTGCTGTTAACTGTAATATTAGCGAATGAAGTCGGGCGCTTTTCCGCTCAGAGTTGACGGGTTTTCAACTTCAGCCGCTCAAAGCGTTCCTACAAAAACACGCGGCACAGGAATCAGACAAATACGGGTGGCATTTGGCGTGCATAAACATGGTGCATAATGCTTACTTCCCATAGAAAACCATTCAAAAAATCCCACTGCCATAAACACGCTCGGTGTGATCCGCCCTTTAGTGTGTCTGACATGTCTTCTTGAAAATTTCTTGCATTTTTATCAGGCTCTTACAGGTATGTTTAGGTTTAGTAATTTCACTTTAATGGCAACAAAAAGGTTATTAGTCAGTAATTAAAATGCCTTTCATTGTATTCAATACATTTGACTGTATTTCACAGCAAAACCCTCTAAGTGTATCCTATTCACCTCTATAAAGTCTCCAGTTACTCTTCACCGACTTATTGAATAAAGGTAAAAGGATTACAAATTTGGTGAATATCCTATTCGGTAAACCTCCTTTAAATGAGTGAAAAACTCTTGCAAAAAATCTGATGCACGCTATCATTCATCAAATTCATCTTCTGTGCACTTTGAGGACTTTTGCTGAAAAATCTTTGCCATTAAAAAGAACACTGGTATTTCTGAAAGGCATGAGGCTAGTATTAAGTGGATTTGAAGTGAAATGCGACGTACGTGTTGTTTAGTGGCTATTGCATCTGATCTTCTGTGTAATATGAAAAGTGAAGCTTTTCTGAAAGTTAAAGTCATGGAAATTTATTCACTGAGAAATGTGACCCAGTCTGTAAAAACCCAGCTGAAGTCAATTTTGTGATTGACTGTTTTCTAACTAAAAATCATCCTACATAATATAAAGACCATTCTGTTTAAATATATACTTGATATCTTTAATATTGACTGAGGATAATGTCATGTCAAACATTCAAGTCAATGTGAATTCAAACTTTTATGCTCCTAATCTCATCATTACATGATAAAACTTTAACCAGAATTTTATAGACAGGGTCACACATGTATTTTAAATATGGACAAATCATTTACCTCAAGAAACGTTTTAAAAGAATACATGTGTTTAATAAACATAGATGTTTATCTTGTTTGCCTTTGACAAACATACAGTAGTATACACCGCACAAACCCAAACTATCAGCACAAAAACATAAGATCACAAAATGACTGAATCTATTAATCCTACACATTATCATCTGTACAGTGAATGAGTCTCTTATAGACAAAAGTGTTATGATACTCTCTGTCAAATCACTCTGAGTATTAAAAATCAAAATCCAGTCATCAGTTCAGAGCTGTCTGTCTGTCTGTCTCTCTTCATTATCTTGAGTGTTCTGAGATCTTTTCAAATCCAAACGGGTTTGTCTACCTCCGTACGTGGAGTCCCGGCTGTCCGCACCTCTTTTCTACGGCGGGTTTGTCATGTAAATAACAAATGCACTCAGTCTGGTGATTTACTGCAGGCCACCGGCCTCTGATGTATATTAATATTGCTGCGCATTGCACTGTACTGGAGTCCATCATTCATTTGGATAAAAGAGGAGGAATTTAAAAACAGCCAATGCTGTACAATAGGGATACAGATTGCATCCATTTATTGTGCTGAGTGATGGAGCGGCTGCCCACCGCGTCCTTCACCTTCCCAGGATGCCGTGTAGCTTCCCATAAAGACTAAAAAAAGAGCCGGCCTTTGGCCCCGGGCTGATGGGATACGAGCGGAGCATCCCAGAACACCTTCACAGATATATTTGTGTGTTTGTGATGCAGAAACACATGCTGGTTTTCATGAAGTAAAAAAGCATTGCTGGTGTTATTTCAATCCAACATGTGTGTTACTGTTGCTCATACTGTTAACCATTTAAACATAAAACACTTAACATGTCACACCACTGATAGCAGTCATACCTACAGACCAGAATATTATACAGACATATTTACAGTTACTGTAAAAGCATCATAAAGACATGAGGGGCGGGGCTCTGTTCACATTGGCCAATAAGCAACCACCCAGATCACCATAGCAACCACAGCATCCCAACATCATTTAGGTGAGTTTTGCCCTCACATTTACCTCAGTAATGTTAAGCACTTTAACTGTCTGATGTTAGGAACAACACATCATGCACTTAAAATATTAATGCTTTATTTTCTGTAAAGTAGAAATAAAAATGACTTAACCTTTACTTTGGAAATAAACATGTTTAATGTTACATAATTCAAACACACTTGATTTGAATATTGACCGTCTACGACCCAAACAAGATCCTCTTGAACCCAAACCTCATCTAAGACAATGAATTATATTTGACATTACATTTAATCCAACTATAGCTTGAGCTTTCTTGTTGACTTTACACATTACAGAGTTTCCAGGCCTAAAATTTCACAATAAAAATAATCACAAATATTGAACTACATCTTTGAAAGATGCCTTTATTTACTGATGGTGTAGTTGGTTAGGTTTGGTTTGTCTGTAGTGATTTATCATGCGAAGGGTTTCATCTCAATATCAGTTTTTTGCATGTGTATAAATCTTGACTTTAGTGTCTCACGAGAGCCGAGACGCTGCATCACATTCACAGACTCTGGCTTTGACTCTTTAAATGATAAATACTGTCCTGCTATTAATTTGTGTTTGCGCACGGTCCGAGTCAAACCCTGTGAGAGAAAGTGAAGTGAGACTTGTCGGAGACGCCTGGAGACCGGAGAGAGTTTGTACCCATCTGTGGGTTTTATCTCTTTAACACTGACAGACATTGTGTTGAAGCTAGCTGTGAAAGAACTCATCAAACAGTCTGGATGTTTGGTCTGGACAAACGCTTCACTTTACAGCCTCAAATGAGACTGTCAAGAACAAATCTCACTGTCACTAACCCAACACACGTACACACCTGGAACACAATCAGATTGAGAGTACATGGATTGAAACACGGTTAAATGTGGTGTTTAATAGCACTGATAGTCCTATTGGTTGCAAACGTTCTCAAATGCTCCAGCACCTCAGACTTCATTGTATCATAACTTCAGTTCTGTTCAAACAAAGCCATCTCATGGCAATTTGTACATATTCTACATATTAATTTGAAATTAACTCAAAAAGTGTGATTATAACTTCCAAACAGAGTAATTTCAATACAACAGCCTCATTTTAAGATAAGAAAGATCCTGTTCAGTTTAACATTAAATCAACACGATTTGTTGAGGAGGATTTCCAGTTCCCAGCATGCTTTGCATGAGTCTGCATTACAAGAGCATTGTTTGAAATAAAGTGATATTTGATGTTGTTTATAGTAAAGAGAAAGACTCAAAAGTGTTAAATATTCAGTAAATAGTTAGGGTTTGATTCTATTCCCATCAAAATGCTTTTCAACGATAAGATTACAAGATCTTGAGAGAGTTCTTTGCTTTTACCCATCATGAAGTCTTTCCTGTGTGCCTCCTGGGTAATGAGAAGCCTTTATAAGCCATCAATTAGGACTAAAGCAGCTGATATCAATTAGTACTGATAACTCTCAATACTGACAGATTTCAGGTGATCTCCTGGCTTTCTATGCCATTTTCCACCTTGTTCTCTTCATGTGTTCAATATTTATTCCCTGTGTCATTTCACTTTATTTATTATGACTTAACTTGTATACTTAAATGTTCTGATTTCTTTGTATGAATTCAATATTTGGCTTGATGGCTACATCTGGTGGAAATTTTGTGTCAATAGCCCACTTTGAAATCTCCTTACTGATAAAAATGCTGATGTGTCAAATACTTATTCTCCCCGCTGTATATCATTGTAGTGCTGTTACTGTAGTGAAGTACAATCACATCTACAACCTATTAGCAAGGGCATAAGAAGCACAATGGCAGCTTTAGTGTCTATTTTAAGAAGTTGTTTAACTCTTTTCTCTCCCATGCATCGTGTTTTTCTACGCTGACAGATCACTTACATCTAAAGTCTTGGTGTTCTTGTCCCAGCGCTCCGTCCCCGCTCTCATTAATGCCCGTGCTGGTGTGAGGGCCATATGGCAGCGTAAGACAAATAATGCCAACGTTCTGCCATCGCTTTTACTGACAGAAATGCAACCTACCGCAGTATTTTCCCCTTTCGCTGCCCCATTCAGCTTGCTCATCTCTCCTCACGCGTCCTTCAAAAACCCACCGCTGAGACGCTCGCTCACGTTCATGATGTTGTGAATGACTGACAACAAGACACGTGGACTCAGTTTTCTGATCAGTTTAGTTTTGTTATTAATAAAAGTAATACTCTATATGAATACCGAAGACTGGTCTCGAGACCACTTTTTAAAGACCACAACTGATGGCACATCACAAATTTATTTTTTATGATGAATTTTATGGAGTTTATTCAGGTTTGGCATATGATGTTGGCATTGTTTAAGCATTGTTTAAGTTTCTCCCAATGACAATTTTTCTAATTTTATTACTAAAAACACCTGCATTGTGTTAAGTGGATGGCAAGCCATGGAAAGACAGTTCAGAATAAAGTGTTAAGTTGATTTCAGCTCTTTAGTGTTTGTTCAATTTTATTTGCTTAAAGCAAAAGATTTTTTATAGACAACAGGGCTATTTTTGATTAAAAAAATGCTGTAGTTATGGCATCCACCAGCAGGACCAGACTACTGAAACTAACCCAATGCCTCAAGGACTGTCCGTTTAGGATAGTTCAATCAAGCTTTGCTAGTAGATTCCTAACTGTTCTGTACAACCTTTATAGGGGACATCTTTCATACTTTAATGTTTTTAAGATGATTAAGAAACTACTTTCATCTAAAGACATTTTTAAAATGTGATCTTACAGTACATTATACAAATAAACCTGTCACATCCTAAAATCTGTTCAATTGTAGCACAGAATGTTTTTTGTTATAACTTATCTTACAATAAGACTGACTTGATAAAGATCGACTTACCAAAATGTCCACACTTCCACAGAACATCAGCACCTTGGCACATTGTCTGCACCCTGCATGGTAAAAACAAAAACATTATTAAGCTCCAGAACTGAAGGGGGCAGCAGAGAGATGAATGTTGTTTGTGTTAAGAAGTCTAATAAGAGTGTTTAATATAATGAACATCTGTAGATGTTGTAGATCTGAGAGCACTGATCATGAAACTCATCATCATTTACATTTGTGTCTGTTCAAAACATATAGATACCTTATAAGGGGCAGTTCACATTTCGCGTCTTTTGCATGCGCAAATATTTTATTTTGAATTTAGACGTGCGACAAGAGTGTCAAATAGAGAGCGGCGTGGTTGTGGCACACATGCAACATGCTCTTTTTCCAGGCGCTAGTTGAAAACGGTCGCAGTTTCCACACAGTTTTAGACGCGAAATGTGAACCACCCCTTAAAGTTGAATTAAATTATTAAAATGATTATTTACCTGATTTCAAATATTGTTTAAGGCTTAATATTTGGAATTATGTAAATAATAATGTAAATAATTTTAGTGACAGAAATCAAATTAACATTCACAGCTGAAGATGAAAGGTCATGTTTCTGACGTGAACCTTTGAGAAGATGTTATTTTGACTTTGCCTCATTGAATTCAGTGCAAGCAGTTTTTTATTGGTTGTTTCTGCCCTCTTGTGATTCCTGAAGTGGATTTTGCTGGCACACAAAAGGCTAATCATTAAACAGTCATTTAGTCTTGTTCTTTTAAGTATATGAATCAGCCGCCTCATTACTGTGAATGTGTAATTAGCTGATTAATAAACAGGGACGGGGGGCGACGCCGAAGGGAAACGCTCCTGAAGTAATTGTTTCTGAAGGGCCCATTAAAACATAAAGAAGCGTCTATTCATCCCAAATCATTACTTTACAAAACACTGCTCTCATCGCGGGCCGTTGATGTATAATGGCCTCTTCATGGCCGGCTCTTCTTATAATCAGCAAAGATCGGCAGATGTACACAAACCCACTAACAGTTTGTTTACATTCAAAATAATTAAAATAATTTTTTTTAATGTTTTTATTGTTTATGCTTTTCAGATTATAGCAAAAAGACTTTATATACTTTATTTTACTTTAAGTTTTTCTTTAAAATATTGTATAAACTATATATTTGTATATTTATCATATTTCTTTTCAGTAAGCCAAAATTTTCTGTGATTTGTTTTCCTGATTGTTTTATAAGTTCATTTTGACCTTTTGTTATGATTGGACGTCTGTTTCTTCCAGTCATGTGCTCTTTTAAACTCTCTCAATGTGTAAACCCAAACGGCAGGCTTGTGTTTGAAAGAAATCTTGCAGTTAGTCATCATTCCCTCCAGAAATATCAATCAATTATCCTGCCGGCACAGGATTGGTATGGAGAGGAATTCATCTGGAAAGAGACACAAGCAGATCTAAGAGTCGTGAGAGAAAGGCTGTGAGCGCTGAATGCTGTAGACTTTAATCCTGAGAGACAGCCTGAAGCTGTGATGTCACTTTCACTTCAGCCTTTAGTTCCTCAATACTGCGCTCATCTCAAAATGACCTGAAACATAAATAAACTTCTGAAGTCATGACCATGGACAGGAAAGACTGGAAGCTTTTATTTCTTTTAGCTCACTGGTAAAGGACAGCGCAAAGAGATTGAGGGTTTAATCCCACATTTAAAGACCAATAAATTATCAAATGTTTCCATGTTTGTATTCTGTAAACACAATTCGTGCTATTAACAATTAAATTTTTTGTTAAAAAAAATACATATTTAATTGAGTTTGAGAGATTGCATTTGTAACAAAATATGCATGTTGCCGCTATACCTCAGAGAGGTATGATGGATTGTAATTGCAACAATATAACATTTTTAACACAAATAAAGTGCTTATATTGTGAATACAGACTTTATTTAACATGTAAAATTTTATTAAATGGTGTTATGTTTATAACTTGCAGATTTTACATATTTTAATTAAAATGTCCCCATACTTATTAATATTTCCTAAATGTTCCCTAATCTTAAAATCATCATGATGGCAGCCTCTATTTCAGAAAAGACTGGATTTAGGATCATTTGTCTGTGATGTTATTGTCTTACTTCAAATACTGATAACACCACAGTGGATGTTTCACCAATGTTTTTTTTTTAAATATTTAAAATTAAACATGTTATTAAGCTTAAATTTTAATGGATATAGCAAATTAAACTAATGTTAAATGCATAACAATACATTTTATTAAAAGAAAACAAACAAGCATATTTATAATTTCTGCCTCTCATTTGCCACCCAAATTGAAGAATGACCCAAAAATTTGCCAAAATAACTTGCGAGATACTCCATCATGTTATTAAAGTTAACACAGGTGTTTAAAGTGTTTCTTTTACATGTTCTAAGCGTATACACATCCTCTATTCTTGGACTTGGGTTAGACGTCTATTGGACTTTCACTGACAGACCAAATTTTGCTTTATTTTAGCCAAAACTGCTTGCTGGGAAAGTCTAATAAATGTATATTTAAGGAGAATCCTGATCTTGTTTGAATTGTTGAAACTAAAGAAGAAATAATACAAAGCAAAGTCTTTAACCCATTTAACCGATGGAAATGCTAATGCAATCAAGTCTGATAATCAGTGACCATTTATCTTAAGTAGGAGATAACAGTTCAGTCATTATTTATTACTTTCTACCATATACAGTTTAAGTGCCTATATTAAAAAAAAAAAAGAATACAAATATTTTAAGAAGAGTGTTGCATGTCAAGAAATAAAATCCTAATATTATGAGAAAGTAAACTGTTGTATGTGAATGTGGCCAAGATTAAGATTTGCATTTTTTTCGAAAGCTTTATTCCTTTATTGTCCAATGCCACCTGCCATCTAGTTAAGCAATGTTATAAACTCTGTTAGTCAAAATTTATTTGCAAACAAGTTATTATTAAAAATAAACGTTGACATCAGAACTGAGGATGGTGCATGAGTATATGAAAGCGTCTCATTAACACAACAGAAGCTGTGTGTGTTTCTGTGGCATCCAGTGGCTTCACTGCATGTTCAAATATTCACACATGAAAGTTGACTTCAGTCAAATGCATAAAAGGACTTTTAATTGTCAGTCATAAGATCATCTGGACCTCAGTGCACTGTTATGATATAAAAGCAGTTTGGTGAGATTGAATTTGTTTGTCAAACAGTCAGTGTATGGAGGTGGATCATTTCTGTAACAAACTTTATCTCATATCAGTCAGACCTGCGTGCTGTCATAATACTGTCGAGAAGGAGGAGAATTTTAAGCCATCTTCATGTTGTTTATAATCACAAATCATAGTGATCACAAACCAAAACATATGTGACCTGGTTATTACACTTAAAGCGTAACTAAACCCCTGGTCAGAGAATGACTCCACCCACTGGCAATATTTGAAAAATGCAAGAAAAGTGGGCAGATCCCAACAGAGATAGAGGGGACGAACTAAGCTTGTACCAAGTGTGTTGTGAGATCGTAACAACGGCGTGGTAAGCTTGAACCTGCTTACGTCACGAGTCATTTTTTGGACCCAACATCCAATAGTAATTCAACTGCAGTAGCCACCGTTCAACCTGAAGAGGGCAGCACTCAGACTTGTTTACACCATATATTGTAGTATTGAAACACTTTATATCCAAATGTCAAAAAACTTACTTAAATCAATGAACAGCACTAATAAACCATCATTCTTACACATCAGTAACTAAAAAAAGTTGGATTAGGGTTTAGTTACTCTTTAAGTAACACTTACAACCCCAAATTCACATATTTGAACTGCCACAAAATGGTCTATTTGTAAATAACAGCATGTGGGTTGGAAATGACATGAAGATGAGTAGATACATGGTACTGTAATTTAATTTCAGTAAATTACCATAAAATTAACTAGAATGAATTTACCAGTAAATACAAAAATCTGCTGTGACGTTCAGTCTTTTTACCAATAATATATCATTCACACATCAGTACCAAATTATCAGTAGCATTACAAAAATAAAAAAAATTGTGGTAGAAGTGTAGTAACCATGTTTTCTTTTGTCAAAAACATGGTTATTTTGTGGTTACCATGGTATTACTATAGTAACCATGTTTTTTAACTGTAGTAAACCCCGGTTAAATTTCGTAAGGGTAAACTCGGCGAGAAACTGCTGCGCAGCGAGTTCAGTGTTGGATTTGTAAACAAAGGCGGGTTATGACTTTCATACCCAAAATCCGTATTTTGTTGTTTTCACTTCTGTGGCAAACTGAACTGGGGAAGAGTCGCAACCTGCATTCAGCAAATACATGGTAAGCAACTTGCAAAAATGTGGAGGTTAACTTCAGGTGTGCTCGACTTTAAGCAGCGTGCATGTGAAAATGTCCGTAAACAGAACGCGTCATCTATGAATATGTTATGATTGGCCCGAAGCTGTCAGTGCGTTCTGACGTCATAATCCGTAAATTACTGGAAATCTTACAACCTCTCTTACTGGTAAATTGGCAGCACTGATTTACTAGAAAGGTTCTGTTTACAAATGATCTGTTAAACGCAATTTACCAGTACAGTATGTGTGAAAGGGACTAATGACACAATTGAATGTTTTATTTGTGACCTGTTTCTTTCATTTGACAGCACTACACTGTTAAACACTTTGAAGGCTTGTTGATATTTAGTTTCAGCTGTTGTTTAGATGTTAACTCTCATATTCTCTTACTGTATATCTTTCTGTAAAAGTAATTTGTCCATTGGCTGTAATTAATTGTTACCATGACGACAGAACAACTCCTCCCATCCATTAGGTGTTTGTCATCCTGGATGGGTTAAAATGAATTTCCTGTCTGGAACAGGAAGTGAAGGAAGGAGGTCAGCGTTCACTCAGTCAATCGGCCGAACTACAACACGAGAATCCTGCAGCCTGCTGCTCATATTTCAACCTTGGTAAAGATTAGCTGTCAGACACACAGGAGATCTATTGATCTGTTTTTCCTTTTTTGTGCCAGCAATCACCTGACAAAAGGCACTGAAGAGAACTTCCATGACTGATGCCCGACTCCACATGCACCATACTGAGGCTTTAAACCATAAACTTTACATCAACTAACACCATTCATCTGAGAAAAACATTACGTACAATATTTGGTCTGAATATTTGCATCTTGAATATAAATTGTTTTTGTTTTATCTGCAGATTTCTTCATTAGTTTTAAGCATAAGATCTTTTAACTGAAAGACAACAAGCAACAGTACAATAGTGACGATAGTACACGTCTTGTAAAGGGCTCGTTATAGTCGTGCGTAGCATAGATGCGTAGGTCCTACGGCGTAGCCGCGACGGCGTAGGTTCGCGTCGGTTTTCATTTATACTTTTGCGTCGTCCTCCGCGTCGACGTGCAAATACACGTGCAAACCGCTGGTAGGCAGTATCCACGCGTGTGACCACAGTAGCAGCGCGACCGTCAGAGAAGAAGAAACTTGGCAAGTTAACCCACAAATGAAGAAGAAGCCGCAACTTGTTGTGTATGATTTGAGAAGACCAGCAATGATGGAAGTAAATAAACAATGACTTTTGTTGCGGTTTGAGTTAAATCACTTCTCAACTTGGCTCATCTTTGTTTTCACCGTCGCAAACGGAAATACCTATGACGCAGTTTGTTTTACCTGACGGGAGGGGTTCTGGTGGACCAATCACAGCGCTTGCGGTCCGCGTAGAACTGACGCGCTGTTAAAATTTTTGCGAGGTGCACGTCAGGCTACGCAGAGCTACGCACAGGCTACGGCGTAGGACCTACGCACGACTATAAATCGCCCTTAAGAGCTGTATAATTTTGTTCTGTTGGCTATTATATTTAATATGAGTGTACTCTATAAATAAAATCCTCTGACAGCTGTTTATAAATATGTATATTAAAGCTGTATGTGTTACTATAACAGTGGTTAATCATCCACAGAAGTGCACTTAAATGAAAAAAATATTCATACTCTTACAAATCACTCGTCTGTTAATCTTTCATCTGTAATGTAATGTTGTATTTGTTAACATTAGTAAATGCATTAGCTAACTTCAGTATAGTTTTTTATTATCTATTAATCTTTGTTAATGCCAATACAGGTATTCATGTTAGTTCATGTTGCATTAATGTTAACTTTTGATTTGAACAATGTATTAGTAAATGCTGAAATTAACACAAACTAAGACTAATAAATGCTGTAGATAGATTGTTCATTGTTAGTTCATGTTTTACTGTTTCATCTGTAGTTTGAGGCAAACGTATACATCTTCACCTACAGTAAACAAACATTAAACTGCATGTGAAAAAGTATACGAAAACTTCTGTATATGAATGCATTTACATTTAGCTCCAAAAAAAATGCATCATGAAGTTAAAACCATTTTGCAATTCAACCAGTTATTTTAAGTTTTGACAAAACATAACAAAATTATTTATATTGTATATGTTGTAAGTAACATAAAAATATATGTTAATTTGACATCATTATTTACATTATGAAAGTGAAATATGACTTATGGCTGTAATACTTTTATTCATCAAAATGTTCATGATCTACAGGTGTCAATCAAACCTCTGACCCACATTCACAGTCACACCCCCTAAATTTCATCACACATCTTCTGTAACCAGGACAATTCTTCTTTTTCCACATTTTAAAACAGTGATTGTACGATTTCTCAGAAACTCATGAAGGGTTTTAGGAAAAACAAGAAAGTGAGAAGGAAACATCCTGTACATATTGGTTAATATAAGTTACTAGTTATTAACTTTTTTGTCCATTATAACCACAGTGGCTAATGAATGACCCGTTTAAAAGCCTCTTATGTGTTTTTCAAAGTGTATCATATTTTTTCAAAGCACCACTGAATATCCATAAGAACATCTGATCAAACCTGAAGGCTGATATTTTTTAAACTTTCACTTTGTGACATATTTGTCAATAATAAGTCAGAGCGACACAGCACAAAGCGCTCATGAGATCTGATTTAAGAATTACAAGACTCCTCGTATTTATAAATGTCTGATTTCTCACATCAGACATCTGTAGATTAGATGAGAACATTGAGACAGTCAGTCGAGTAAAAGCATTGAATGTGTGCGATGCTGCATCAGTTAGACTGAATCTCTCTCTCTCTCTCTCTCTCTCTCTCTCTCTCTCACAGCATCTGAACATTTAGCCTGAAGTCAATCATGTGCTGCTCTCACGGGCCTGAAACACTAAAGATGTCGCTTCACAGAATCAGATAATTCTCTCTCAGGTGTTACAAATCACAGCGTCAGCTGTCTGTCTTTCTGTCTGTATATCTGTATATACCTCTTCCAGCAGAAGATTGATGGAGAAATGGAGAGGAAAAATCAATGCTTTCCTGGACTGAATTTCAGCTCAGTGTGTCATGTTCAGAGATGGCTGATGTGTAGTCTCTGTCTTTCCCTGCATCACTGCAGCCACAGCCTCCTTTTCTGTCGGTCCAGGTAAAAGAGATATGACACACTGATATACTGTGATTCACGGCCATCATCTTTCCTCTCTCTCTCTTTCTCTCTCTTTTCCTTCTGATTGTTGAGCTCTGAAGCTCCACGGCAGCGGGTGGCAGACGCACCTACAACGTCTCTTGTTGTTTTTGAGAATAGCCCTTCTCATCCTATCAGTACTATATAGTGGTCATAATTAGATTTAGTATGTCCCATCTCTTTCAGTGCACTCTGATGTCTATACTTTCCCTTAACAAAAACACTACATACTTTTAGGGCATAGTATGAGCAGGTGAATTTGGATGCAGGCTATAGGGCTGATTTCTGATCGCGTGAATATGACTTTCACCCCTATTTGTCGTGTTTATGCTTGATTATACGGTTACACGGTGCCGGTCGCACCTGATGTCACTCATCTTCTCTTCAATCAGTGACCCAATGCCGCGTTCATTTCATCATGTATCCAGTCAGCGTACAAAATTAACAGCCATCAATTGCCAAATCTCACTACAAATTTGCTTTAGTGAAAATAAACCACTGGACAATCTTTGATCATGCAACATTTGTACAACAAAAGTCAAGTTTAAAATATGCAAATTTTTAGAAGGATCTCTTGACAGAAATGCAATATAATATACAAAACTATTTATCAGGGGTGTATAAAGAGCTTTCATGTTATGTGTTTATTACCTTAGAATGAGAACTTTTTATCTACATACACAGAGGGTCCCCTTACATGGAAGTCGCCATTTTGTGCCGCCATTTTTCTACAGAAGCCCTTAACGGACATTTTTTTACTAAGTTGTCTCCGAAGATGACATGTTTGTCTGGTGGCGGCTACCGTAGCTTCTCTATGCGTTTCAAAAGCGAGGGGTGAGCAGTGGACTATGCCGTTGGTTGCAATTCGCAACCTTACCATTAGATGTCGCTAAAATTTACACACTGCACCTTTAAAAAGATTTCTGTTAATCCAGCCGAACTTTAGCTTACTTGTGTGTTTGTGAGAGTGTGACAGTGTTAAGTGTGTACATCTGAAAATAAGTTTGCGTATGTGTATACGTGAATGTGATTTCTGTTTCCATTACAGATTTGAAAAAAACTTTGAGATATTTTCTAAATGTCAATCAAAACAATTGGGAAATAATGGCGAATCCATTAACCATATATGCAAATAAAACTGAAATTGAAACAATCTCAAATAGTTTTGTCTGAAAACGTAAATGTGCATTGAAAACTTTATAGTGCCTATTTCTAGATTTCAGAAGTGATTGTGGTTGGTGTGATGTCTCAGCAGTGTTTATAAGCAGAGATCTGGTCTCATTTCTCCTCATCTCTTCTGGCAGTCTAATCAAAGCTCTGTGAGCTCCAGCGGGTGAACTACACCAAAAGCTGCCTTTCCTGACAGCCAATAAAAACCCAATAATCTGCTGGATTCACGTGGCCCTGTTTTAAAAAACACTAACTAGTGCTATTACTCAGTGCTCGCCGTGTCTCTTTCTCCTCTCACCCTTAATGTTCTTTTCATTTAATATACAGCCCATGAAAAATGAGACCGCACTCTCAGCGTGTAGATATTTTGTTGCTGATGATGCGCAACGAATTTCCATCACAGCTTTGTTTCCAGCGGGCGAGCGGATAATCTTTTACAGCATGGTGAGGGAGAACACCACGTCTATCAATCTAGCGTGCTTATTGCTGCTGCCCGTCACCCGACCAGAACTCACGTAAGGAAGCGAGTCGAGGGGACGGAACAGGTGCAGGTCCACCGAGCCGATCTTCCATCCTAATGAACATCTCGAATCGCTCATACAAGAAATTATATATGATGTACAGTAAAGCATAACTGATCATATGAACCATGCACGTCCTCAACAACCAACACATTTGAGTAAAATGTCTCAGCATACTGGGGTTAAACAGAAGATTCAGACACAGTTGTGCTCATATCTCTCTGTGATTCTTACAGAATGAGAATATCTGTTTAACAATGACAGGAATTGGAAAGATTGACAGTAAAAGAGTGAGAGAAACATGAGTGTGTGCATTTTCATGTTTTATGGCACAGGTTTGTAAACTGAGGATCCAAGAGGTTGTAAAATGTAAAATGTATTTATAACGTGTTTATCTTTATTTTCTTCATATTTGCTTTGTATAACGCTATGCTTTCCTTTATCTCACTTATTGGGATTTGTAAGCCAGAATTATTTGTGAAGCTGCTACACTCTCAGAAATAAAGGTACAAAAGTTGTCACTGGGACAGTACCCTTTCAAAAAGGTACACTTTTGTACCCAAAAAGTGCATATTAGTACTTCAAATGTACATATCAGGAACTTTTTTAAAGGGTTTTACCCCAGTGACAGCTTTGAACCTTTATTTTTGACAGTGTATGAAACAAGTGTTAGAGTTGCTTAAGTTCAAAAACAAAAAACATTTGGATTGAAAATATATCTCTTGTGTAGCCAATTAAATATTCATTATACATAAAAATAAATACATTTCTGTCATGTGTGTTGCTTGCGTTTTCAATATATGTGTTTGTTGCGTCATGTGAACCATGTGCATCAGGTGTTTTGTCAAAATAAGTGCCTGCTGCACATGCGTCAAAACCGCTTATGATAAAAGAGACGCTCACATTCACAAAATACACACAAGACACTTCCTTAACTGTAAACTCATGAGATTATGCAAGTATCTGGCAAACACGAACATCTCTTTTATTATAAACCCTATAGACATGTCTGCAGCAGGCACTTATTTTGACAAGACACGTGATGCACACAGGATCACTCGATGCGCAGAACACATATTCTGAAATAAAGGAACCACATACATGAAGGGCTACATACATGTTGTGACGAACTTCGCATCGAGCACCCTCAAAAAAAGAAGTCACTGGCCACCACTGTTTCTATATATATATTTGGTAGGGGTCCCTCACAAAAGGTTCATCATATTTGGGGGTCCTTGGGATTATAAAGTTTGAAAACACCTGTTTTATGGGGGCTTTTCTTATATCTTATACATTTTATAATCTACAAACTTACACAACCCCTAAACCTAACTACAAAAAATGACTGGTATTCCTATCTTTGTGGGGACATTTGATGCTCAATATATATTTTGCAAGTGACATTTTACAGCAAGAGTCATTTATTTTATACCCGTAGGTAAATTAGGTTTCATTGAATAAGTTCAGGCAGTTTCTCATACATATAGTAGACAATAAAAACAACACTAATAAACATCATAAAACAGTAACATAAAATAATAGCATAAAATATATAAATAAAATAATCCCCCTTAATATTGTTCATATGAATCACTGCTGGGACTGGAGCTGTTTTTTAATCGTACTCTCAATGCAGTACTGTAAACTGTGGAGTAGACGAGAGATCCTGAAACTCTTAATACAGGGGGTGATGCCTGTCTCCTGAAATTGAAACACCCATTCACTGGACGTACCTGTTATACAGTAAAGCAGGGGTAGTAACGGCCCCCCAATCAAAGAGAATGACAGTAGTGATTCATTGTAAGCATGATATAACAGTGTATTATCAATGTGAAATTTACAATTTCCTCAAAAAGAACCGTCATTGATGCTCTTTTTACACACAGCTTCACGGTTTGCTTTAAAACTTAACTTTAAATGATTGCCCCCTCTTCACAGCATACATATGACATTTTTTAAAGCATGGTAGCGATTGGTTGGTGATGTGATGTCAGGTTAATTTTTTGTCAGTATGTGTTTGATGAAGTGTAAGAAGAGGATTAGATTCAGGTGAGATGTCACGGGTTCAGTCTGAGCTCTAATTGATCGCTGTGAAATGCACATCAAGACGTTAAAGTGAAATGAAGTCATAACAGTGAATAGAGACATTTATTAGGTTAGACACTGAACCCCTCGAAACGTTGAGATTGTTTATTGATTTTTATGTTTTGGCTGACTGCTTCTGGGTAATCGCTTCTGCTGTTGTGTCCACTCGGTGCCTGAAGACCCTGCTATCATCTGATGGGATTCACTCATAAGCATGCTTATCTGTCAGTTAGGACCTTTTTCTGACTTAATCGTCTTATTAAGAGAATGTTTCGGGTTAAAACAACACTCTCAACCACATATCTGTGAGATCATTTAACTTGTATTAAACAGTGCTTCAGGTATACGGTAGTTATCGTTGGGATTGCCAGAGATACAGACGCAAAAGCCATTTCCAGCAAGCAGTTTTGTGTTTTAAAGACGTCTAATAGCTGTCCAAACACAGGCCAGACGTTAGGCTAAAACAAATTTGGGCTGTCGTTGAAAGTCACTTTTTTACTTTTTGCATATGAAATAATAATTTTTTTTTGATAGACTTCTTTTGGTCTGATTAAATTTTTTTGTGTGCGGACAATTCCCACAATTTATTGGCCTCAACAAACTTTTTTGTTCTACACACCTGAGCAAATTTTCTGTCTGTTTTGAGCACATTTTACATCTACTTGGCTGTCATTGAAAATGAATTAGATGTCTAACCATAGCCCCAAAATAAAAAAATAAATAAAACCGATCATCTTGTAATCACTGTTGACTTTGCTTACATGATGGAACATCAGACATCTCACAAGTTAGTTAGGAAAAACACACATAACTAAATTCAAGTTTATTTTGGCTTGAAGTTAGCCGGACTATATCAGGGTATAGTTAACCTAGATAGTGAAATGACAGCTATTGCTTGCTGGGTTATTAGCATTTTGTTAAGCTGTGAATGAGACTTTTTATATAGACTGTTTCAGCAGTAACAACATAAACAAGCGACTGTCGTGGTCCACACGTAACTTCCGGTAAACTCCGCTAAGAATAAATAACAACAAAGTTCTTTAAACGTAGTTCATTTATATAACAAGCAAAAAAAACAACACATAGATCAACTAGGAAACCAAAACATTTGTTATTTTCAACTAAGCATTTGTTCAAGAGATCAGTTTAGCAACTAATCAGACCATTAAAAAAAAAAAAAAAACGGAAGTAAAATTTGGATCCAGACGTGTATCGCGTCAGTGCACATGCGTCCGATGAAACGGCTATAAAATGTAAAGCTTTTAATTAAGGCTGTAACGATTAATCTTGCAAATGCGCGTGAAATCCCGGCACATCCTAAAGCCAGGGGGCGCTCTCAGGCAGAAACTCCATTTGTGCCACAGAAGAAGTACCATCACAAACTCTATTCCAGGAAATGTCTACAGGCTTTTTTAAATGCATGTTATAAATGATTCATAATGATTTTAGATTGATAAGGACTTCTTACTGACCAAATGCCGTAGTACACGCACAAGCTGTGCATGAAACACAGAATCGCTGCCTTGCGATTCAGAATCGATTTCAGTCAGGCGTTTTTAATGGGACACGCGATTTAATCATTACATCCCTACTTTTAATATGTTTAAACTCAGATGAATGCAGTGCTCTGCAGATCCGCAGCGCTCTTTTTTATTTTGGTCACTGCAGAACAAGTCAAATATAGTTCATGTAAAGTATGTAAAAGTATTTTTTACTATGTTTTCTACAGAGGCTCACAGATCTGCACACCATAGGTTGCAAATAACACGATCATCTTACATGTATGAAACACGGCTGATATGATGTTGTGATTTAATTAAATGAGATGTAGGGTTTATCTGGCATTGAATGTCTTGCTTTAGGATTATGCATTTCAATTTCCTATCAGGGCAGTTGAGTTTGAGGAAGGAAAATGGCGCTGATGAAATGAAATGTTAAGCATTGCCGGTCATGTCATGGTGCAGCGTTGGGGTGAAGTAGAGCACACAGAGGAAAGAGCTGAAGGTTGATATGAATCTGCTGGTGCTTTATTAGACGCAGTGAGCTGTGACCGACTGTATTGTCCACAGATGGACTGAAGTCCATGACACACAGGACCTGCACGGCCTTACTGACAATACAATCAATAACCACACGCTTATTACATCACCCCCCACCCCCTTCTCTCTCTCTCTCTCTTGTGCCTCCTGGTTTGTCAAAAGTGTGCGTCACGTTTGAAGATCCTAACATGTGCTTGTGTAACTGTGACAGTAAGAAATCTTAATACCCAAGTGTTTCCAAGTGTATGACTCTACAATAATGTCTCTGCATGATATCACAGGCAATATAGGATCCATCTGCATGAATGGCTATTCAATAGTTGCTCTGTATTCTTACCCAAAACATTTTTGCAGGCAACATTCCCATTGTAGTGGATGCTTTTGAAAAGCTTCATGTCCCAGACCTGGACAGTCATGGGTAGAGGTCACATGACATTTATAGCTTGGATGATTGGTTTAAAAAAGCCTGCAGTGACCATGAGCACAGATTGTACTCATGAGGAACAGCGAGCTCTCTCCAGTTTCGCACCATGAGCAGCAGGATTTTAAGACTATGTGTCGAGTTAAAACTAGATCAGAGTTGTAAAACATTTCTTGAGAATTCTGCATTCTGTTTCGTTCTGTTGCACTCCATTTAGCTGCTTTGAACGCAAGAGTGAGTCCTGTGTGAACGGCCTCTTAGTTTCTCTCTCTCTCTCTCTTTCAACTCTATGACTGTCTCTCTCTCTCTCTCAGCTCTATTTGCTCACTGTGGACCCCATGGCCCATAAATGCTAATGTCCTCCACTTGCCTCTCTCGTAAAGCCCAATAATAGTTCACCATAAATCGAGCCAATTAGCAGCATCCATCAGAAGTCCATTAATTAGAGAAAGAAGACTCATTGGTGGCTGACCTTGCGTGTCTGTGATGACACTGACAGCTAATGGAGGCGTGTTGGTGTGTAACACATTCATTATTATTAAAAACACAGTCAGATAATTCACGTGGGTGTTTTTGTACTGAAAGCCCTAACGCTGTTTGTCCTCAAAAAGTCAAGCAATTATGACTTACATTTTGCATTTTGGATCCATAACTTAATTATCTTTGTTCATTTAACTTATTAATTTACAAAAACCATAAACTTACACTTAACCATAAAATTCAAGTGCAATTAACTTAACCATCTACGGCATGACCCCAACACACTTCAGTATGAAGTCCTTAAAACCCAAGAGAAGAGACCTAAAAACAGTCCCATCTGTCAACTCCAGACCAGCACTAATGAACGCAAACAAACCACAATAAACCAAATCATTAAAGAAAGTCACACTTTATACTTGGATCATTGGGATAATGAAAGTAAAAACCAAAGTAAACTAGAATGTTATCAAGCACTATTTGGAAATTTGGAAATGTTCCTCAATTGAAAGAAACAGTTTCTCACTAAGTGTTTAGAGTGGAGCTCCAAGGACATAGCTGACTCAAAAACAACACCTAAGCTCCTGTGGCTCGGTTGGACAGACAAGCCTAAGTCACCAATATGTTGTATTATATTTGGGATTTTACTCTCAGGGGCGATAATTAGAATTTTTTTAGAAGTTCTCACACAACTGTTTGATACTTGTCAGACAGTTGATTAAGGACGACAATTTAAAGAACTCAGTTTCCTTAAAGGAACAATACAGTTGGATGTCATCCGCATACAGATGGTAAGATATATCACTAAACTAATTATCTGACTGAGAGGAAATATGTACAAAAGGAACAAAATAGGACCCAAGACAGAACCCTGAGGTACCCCACACGATAACTCTGCAGTTTCAGACATAACCTGATTCACATTAACACTAAAGCTTTTGCCAGACAAGTAAGATGAAAACCATTTTAAAACTGATCCAGACATACCAACCAGATCACAAAGTATATTTCTCATATAAGCGAGTGAGTGAGTGAGTGAGTGAGTGAGTGAGTGAG
Organism: Misgurnus anguillicaudatus; assembly: GCF_027580225.2. Classification (NCBI taxonomy): domain Eukaryota; kingdom Metazoa; phylum Chordata; class Actinopteri; order Cypriniformes; family Cobitidae; genus Misgurnus; species Misgurnus anguillicaudatus. Next base: position 35,221,338 of record NC_073343.2, read on the forward strand.
TGAGTTAGTGAGTGAGTGAGTGAGCGAGTAAGCGAGCGAGTGAAAGAGTGAGAAAGTGAGTGAGTGAAAGAGATAGAGTGAGTGAGTGAGTGAGTGAGAGAGAGAGAGAGAGAGAGAGAGAGAGAGAGAGAGAGAGAGAGAGAGAGAGAGAGAGAGAGAGAACGAGCGAGAATACAATCCCAAGTTCTCAACCGTGTCAGACACATTGACATGAACTTCCTCTAACGCTTTATTCACTCACCAGCCTTTGAACTGAGTTTGAGTCTGAAAATGGACAGACCGAATCATCTCTCTCTCTCTCTCTCTGTGTGTGTGTGATCAAACATTCAAGAACTGTGGGTGAAAGGTTACCAGATTGGCTCTTTTCCAAAATTTGGAAGTGACCTACAGACATCATTTTAAACATCAAACATCACAGGTGTGCTGCCAATACAAAGACTCCAAAAGACGAACAATAGATGATTATACTGTAATCCAGAATGCACTGTTCACCCAATAACTACAGTATGTGTGTCTATGTATTCTTATGCTTATTTGTGCATTGTTGTGTATCTGTAGGCAGCAGACAGCGAGGCTGTGACTGCAATAAAACTCATCAGTCAGTGTTTTATTGCTGTGAGATCATCTGATTTTAGTAAAGCTTCCTGTTCATTAATCCCATTTCATTCATCAGTGATTGATCTTCTTCCATCCATACACGTAAAGAGTTGAGCGGATGGTCAGCTAAAGGAGAAAATAATTTGCAATAAACGAGCGTACAGAGCGGCTTTTGTTTTGCACTCGTGGCACGCGGTGAGGAGTACCTGCCAGGTGTTGAGCGCCGTGACCCGCGCGCCTCTGTCCTGGGCCAGACCGAGGCCGATGAAAGACGCGGTTCTGCCCGTCAAAAGCCCCATTCAGTCTGAGTCACGGGCAGCACAGAGGAGGACAGTGTCAGCCCTCGAAACGTGACCCACTATGACAGAAACGGTACGGGACTCGGCTGAGGGCCGCTGAAAGGTCTCGCTGCCCTGCGGAAGGCGAAACACTGCCGGTACTGGGCCTTCATGTTCCAAAGGAGTCACGGGCCAAACAACAGTAGAGAGAAAGTTTGAATGATCAGAGGAAAGGGAAAAGAGATAAAAGCTCCGCTGTGGGCTCAGGTGATCACTGGAAATAGTTTGACACTTTAAACATCAGATGAAGAAACAAGAGCAGGTGTGTCTGTGGATCTCTGATGATGTTTTTCTCTTATGTTCTGAGCTCTGATAGGGACTTTATATCTGTGTATAAGAAACCGTGGTGTAATCTTCTTTTTTCAAAATCTGTTTACTAAAAACATCCACAGTGATTGTGAATGAACTGAATACAGAAGTGATACAGAAGAGTTCAAGTTGACTTATTTAAATAGCTGAAGTAATATGTGCTTGACCTTTATTGCAGCTACAGATTAACCCCTTATTTACATTGCACACGACTGCAGCCCATTAAAGCTCTGACGAGGTCACTGAAGCTGATCGCTGATCCTCAAAGCTGAAAAACACTCTGGACTTTAATGCCCAGTTTCACAGACAAGGCTTAGCTAAACCCAGAACTAGGCCTTAGTTCAACTAAGACATTTAAGCATTTTTTGTAGGGCTGCAATTAACGATTATTTTCATAAGTAATTGGGCGTTTTTTCTTTCATCCCAATGACTATTCACAGCCCAAATACCAACAACTAATGAACCAAATCCTTCAATCTCTAACCCACAGAAAACATCAACCTGTTAAAACAGTTTTAAAGAAGCCCAATTCAGAACTCTGCCGAAAGGGCAGGAATGGCAACACAGGCCCACTGGTCACGCAGTAAGACGAAGAAGCGCCTGATAAACACGCAGCTCGCATTGTATGAAAAAACAGCGCCTGACCTTAATTATAAGTGCACAGCTGGTGCCGTATGAAGTGAATGCGTGTCTGTGCTGTCGGACGGTGGTGCAGGAGCATGTGACGTCACAGACCAAATAATAACTAATTTCAGAATTGATTATAATCAATTTTATCAATTAGTTGTTGCAGCCCTAATTTTTGCCCATTAGAAATATATGTAACTGGTCTGTATCTTGAGACAAATTAATGGCACTGGCATATTTTAAGATCTGTACATGCAAGTCATTTTCAGTTGAGACAGCTCAAACATTGTTTTGACTAGCCTTGTCTGTGAAACCATGGGACATGTGACTTAATTTTGTCTGTAGGCACAACAAAGTAGAACATAGCAATAAACACAATATAACCAGACAAAACATAACCAGCCAACGTAACCATGGAAGAACGCCAAAAATCAAGAAAAATGTCTCGTGGTCTTACGAATCCAGTTGCTTCCTGTCTGAAATGCTTCTGATCTGAGTTGACACTAGAGGTCTTTACGAAATGACCCGAATCACTTTTTACCTTAAACGTGATGTGCATAAATCATTAAAAAAAAGAAAGACCTGACCCGAGACAAACCAACAAAATTATACCAGAGTCCGACCCGACACAGATCCGAACGGACCTAAATGTAAACGGCACCGCCGTGTGTGCAGTCTGCAGCCCCACATGCACCAGTCAGACAGAAAGACACCCCGCTGGCCTCCAACCCATTTGCCTGCTGCTCCGTTTGTTTTTATTTGTTATCTGACAACAACCAGTGTTGGGACGTTACTTAAAAAAAAAAAAAATTAGTTATTAGTTACTAGTTACTTCTTACAACTAGTAACTGAGTTAGTAACTCCGTTACATAATCAGAAAAGTAACTAATTACCAGGAAAAGTAACTATTGCATTAAAAAAAATCTTTGAATGTTTTCTTAAAAAAAATCTTCTCAACTGAACAAAGACAGACATCAACATTCATAAGATTTTTTTATGGAAGTAGAATATTCCTTTAAAATGAACAGCAACTGAAATTGACTTAAATTCAGTAAGTGATGCAAAAATCAGGAACTGTAAATTATTAAACTAAAATCTAAGTTTAATCATGCATGCTGTAAAAACGTGTCGTAGACTGACTTTAGCACCAAAAGTATTCTTGTCGCTTCATGTAAAGAAGACTAAACCGCTGTAGTCACATGTTACTGAATTTCTGGGCATTGAAAGCTATGTTGCGTTGCTGTCTCGGCACTCAGAAAGCTCTCGGATTTCATTAAAAATATCTTCATTTGTGATCTAAAGATGAATAAAAGTCTTAAGGGTGTTGAACAACATGATGGTGAGGAATAAAGTACAAACTTTTATTCTTATGTGATCTGACGCTTTCAGCAGAAGACGCAGGACACAGTGTGGCGTCTCTTCTGGATGATTGACACGTGTCAAAACAATGTTTGGTGGGATAAACCCTGACCTTTTCATGAGGTGATAAAGTGAAGATTTTATAATGTTCACACATCAACACATAATGAGGGTTTTATTGTTTTTTTCTCACTTGTTGTGATCATGAGGCTGTTAATCTAATTTCTCTTTCCTGTGATTAAATGCTGTGCACTGCACTACTTTATACGCCAGATAAATCTGCAGGCCATCTTCAGTGAAAATCTAATCTGTCACGCGTCGTCACGACGCTCGCTAGCTCACCTGATGCTTGTTAATGATGATTTGGGGGGGCACAGACCCCTCTCGCCTCTGCTCGCCTTTGTTTGCCTTCACCAACACCTGATGCTAAATTCATTAATTGTCTCCAATTAGCTCGGTGCACAGCCGTGCCAGGTGAGCATCTTAAAGAGAATTATGGGATATTAAAAAGAAGGGAGGGACTACATTAAAACTGACCTTTTCCTTTAAATTACTGATATTTGAGAGTTAATTCTGAATTCAGTGAAAAGCATGGAGACTTTTTAGTCATGCGTTAAAACCAAGCGCTCCTCTGGCAGGAGGTCATTAATTATCATCTTTATAAATTAAATGAAGAAGATGTCAGGCATTGATTCACCATATATTTGAAAATACTGTCCTTATCACGGATTAGCACAAGAGAGAGAGAGAGAAAGAGAGAGAGAGAGAGAGAGAGAGACTGTGTTTATTATCTCACTATGGTTAACATGCATAATTATGCAAAAAAATATTAATAGTTATAAATCTTTCAACAAGAAATTTGTACTGATGATGGCTATGTTGTGTAACTCGATCCGTTTCAAAAATTATTTTATAGTTATGACAGTAAAATAAACAGGCAATCTATGTCATGTCCATTTATCTTTATCTGTGCAGTTCATGGTTATTTTATTAACTTTCATTTTTTTTTTAAGAATAATTTTGTTACGGTGTTGTGACTGAAGAAAGCAGATATACTGCTGTAGTGCATAATGATCACATGACAGACATCTTTCTGTGCATCTCCACCTGCATGCTGCTTTTATTTATCTGTTCTGTTTCTTTATGCAGTTTGACGAATGAGTGACAGGTTGACACCTCATTCGGCAAGATTAATAGAACGACACAATATTTACGTCGCCGAGACAGCCAATTATCCCTCCATCTATCACCCAGATTATCTTTCTGATTGAAAACTACTCGTCCATGTAATCAGAATTATTTGAAATTAGTAGGAAATTTACGGCGTCGTGTGTCATTTTTTTCTGGCTGGTGGTAAATTAGAAATATTAGCTACATAAAAAGAGTGCAAGACGAGAAGTAGCCTACAGTATATAAAGAATGGCATTTATGATGTTATTTCCTTTGCTTCTCCATCTGGACGGAGTGAATATGAAGAGTGAATATATCGTGCAAACTAAATACAAAAACTGACTGCAGGATGATATTGACATTGATGTCTGTAAATCTTCATCGGTCGTTTAGCAGGCGATCACAAACTTTACTTTAAATATGAATGTTTTCCCTCTTTCTTCATTTAGCAGTGTCAGTGAGTTCTGCTATTAGATTTATTTTTATTTGGTCTAGAAGATGAATTTGAGTTAATCATTTCTCTTCGACAATCTTTTATAATTGCATTTTAATTGTGACGTTTCATCCATTTAGTTCCTCCGGCATCAGAAACCTTTTGCTTGCTCTTAAAAATAGTACAAATTGTCACATGTAAGCATGTCTGTATGGTTCAATATCATTGCCAAAGGCTGACAATAGGATTAGCTCATCCCAATATAGAGCTTTCACAAATAGTTTGTTTATTTTTATCTTCTTAATAGGTAGCTTGAACCCTTAAAGGGTGCCAAAATTATCCTGTAAATCGCTGACGATGAAAAATGAAAGGTCTCTAACAGTTATTATAAGCAATCTGTCTGCATTGTGCCATAACATGACTGCTGTGCTTGCTATACTGATGGGATGACCTCACATAGAGAGAGAGAGAGAGCGAGCGAGCGAGTGAGAGAAAGAGAGAGAGAGATACTGTGTTCCCCTGCTTGAAGAAACAATACACTTTTTCGACAGAACTTACATGAGCACTGTGGGCACTTATTTGCTTGTTTCAATGAGATATAAGTAGTTAAGAATTATTGTTACATTGTTACTGAAAAATATTATGTTTATGATTAAAAGAACCAAAAACAAGTATAAAACAAACTTAAAACAAGTTAGCTAATAAAGTAATGCTTTGAAAATGTTTTAAATATAAATCTTATTGTTAGTCGTCCAGCCGAAGTCTCATTAAATGATTACGTACATGCACATATTGTATATGTGAATATATTCTTGCTTGTCTAACTGCATTGTTATTCCCCCAGAGACCAAATTAAGAGTTTAGCCACATGCGTGTCTTTGCCCTCTTCATGCCCTGAGTGTCATTTGTATTCTGAGTGTCCATATAGCCGCGGTGAGTGTTGCATGTGAGAGACGGCGCTGAAATATTGCATATGTAAATAGACAGCGTAACGCGAGGCCTGCTGACTGAAGACTTCCTGCTGCGTTCAGCTCAGACTTCCTGCTGCGATTGCCACGCGAGGTTGCGACCCGTAACGCCGCGGATCGCATTACTGTCCGCCTGTCTGTCCGCAGCTCTTCACCGAGTCATTAACAGAACGGAAGAGCTTCTCACGTCTACTCACTTGTTGCTGATCAACTCTGTCTGAGACAGAAACTGCTTTACAGAAAGTCATTAGCATGTGAAAGTTAACATATGATGGAGAAATATTATGCATACAGTTTGTAGATGTCAAGACAATATTCTGAATAAATTTGTTAGGTGCTACACAATATAAATAGATTCAGTTATTTGAAGGAAAGTCAAAGGGCATTTTAGTTTACTTTTTATTAGAAGTACTTTGTGGTTACTGGACCTGAAAGAAGAAAAGATTTTACTGTAATATCTGGTAGTGATGTAGTACTCGAGTCCGGTCTCGGACTTGTTCTTTCAAAGACTCGGTCTTGACTCGGTCTCGGACCACAGTGGGAGGAGAAGGACTCGTAATTTCAGACCAAGTTCTCGAAACCAACGCATTTTTTATGTTCATATAAAAAACACACACAACACATAACAACAACAATAATAAAATGTAATGTTGACGGGCATTATTTGAAAATGACATCCCATGGTGCAATGCAAAGATACTGCCATCAGAGCCATTTATTTATCTCTAGAAAAATAGGCAGAAGATGATGCATGTAGTAAGGATTTTTTAATTCGGACTCAACTGTATTTAAAAACCAACAGACTTGGTCTCAACCCTTCGAAGACTCGGACTCGGCATAGGCGGTCTCGTCCCCATCACTAATATCTGGTAAACATAATGCTATCACACTGAAATGGAGGCCATATGGATAAAAATGTGAAGTAATTAACTTTGCAATCAACCTTAAGCATCATACTGTCACGGTCCTGTCAGACATCTGTGCTAGATGTTGGTCTGAGTGCATCTGGCAGGACCGTGATAGTATTATGTTCTGTGTGGGGACATGTGGAATCACATTGTATGCGTGGTTTCCACATGTTCCCGGTGTCTTGTTGCTGTCGTGATCTTGCCAGACCTTAGTATAGGTTCAGGTCTATGTTAGAGGGCAAGACCATGGCAGCCTTGTGTGTATGTGGGAACACGTGTGCTTCACATCATGTCTGTGTGACACGTGTTCCCAGTGTTTTGTGGCTGTCATGGTCTTGCCTGACTTTGGTTATAGTCCAGGTCGGATGTTGGCAAGATTATGGCAGCATTGTGTTTATGTGGGAACACGTGTGTTTTCACATCATGTATGTGTGACACGTGTTCCCAGTGTCTTGTCACTTTTACCCTACTCCCTTATGTACTCGTGTCTTAAGTGATTAATTATGTTCACCTGTTCCCCATTGATGTGCTGTCTATTTAATGCCCTCGTGTTCTCTGTGTGGTGTGCGTGCGTTGTTGTACATTCCGTGTTGATGTCCCAAGTGCCTGTTCGAGTTATTCTCGTGTTTTGCTTTGTGTTCATCACAGTGTTTTGTTCCTTTCTGTTTTACCCCCTCGTGGGTATTTTATGTTCCTTTGTAAATAAATCCAGTTTAGTTTTGTATTCCTCTGCGTTTGGGTTCTTCTTTTGTTTTCCACTTTCCGGTGTTAAACCGAACGTGACACATACAGCTCTTAAAGGTGCAGGCACCCATAAATGTTTCACACATTTAAACTGTTGTGTACGGCTGCACGGTATTGAGGATAAATGTATCTAGCTATGATGCGATAAATTATATGCAATGTGATAATGCTTAAAGTTTAAATAATCAAATATATAACAAACAAACAAACAAGTTTTTCTTTCTGATCATTGATCATCTTCCACATGTCAGAGCCCACACAAGCATTCAATAATTTGCTAAAACTTTCACAATACATAACCTTTGAAACAATTAAAATGATTCAGTAATTGCAAACTATCTCAATATGCCCATTGCCATATGCACACTTGCACCATTTTGCCAATTTCTACAATTTCTATATATTGTGCAGCTCTACTGATGTGTCACATTCAAAATCAAACCTCCATTGACACATTGTTGTCTGAACCAAAGCAAACAAGCCGGAAGTTGGGTTTGTTCTTCACCAAAACAAATGCATTACAACAACTTCAAATATAAAGCACACTAGTCATACAGACAATTTTTGCTGCTTTTTGTCAGTTTAACTGGTTGAATGGAAAAGAGCTGCGTGAAGATTCTTCAAAAACTCTCCAAAAGCAAACGAGTGCGTGATGACATGATAATGAGTAAATAATGACAGACTGTGCATTAAATGACAAACTATTCCTTTAATCAGACGTAGTGTACCAGGCCGCCGTGAAGCTGAGCGTGGCATTGTGAGCGAGCGTTGTGGCGTGCAGGTCTACTTCTGAAAGAGACGCTGCAGGAGATTTCAGCGGTTTTCATCTCCTTGCCTGGGGAACCTCAGTGGGTCGCCGTCTCATTTTCCTCATCAAACACTTGACGAGTGATTTGGAATATTTATGAGGGTCCCAATTTAAGTTAAACATTTAACAAAAAGAAAGCAATTGAAATTATACAGCAGAAAGAGTTAAGCTCCCCGCAGGGGCCTGAAGTAAAATTTGAACTAGAAACACTCAGGTTGAATTAAAGTGAATTGAAGCGTAGAGTCCTGTAATCTTTATCGGTCTGGATTTAGAGGGCATTACTGAGTCAATACCAGCATATGTTTAGAGGGACATAAAATGTAAATTTTGAAAAGCAGATCCGAAGCGTTTCAGCCTTTAATTGTGTGATTGAGCGATGAAGATATCTTTAAAGCATTTATAAAGCATGCACTGCTGCAAAAGGTGTCAATTACAGACTCGATTTAAAAGCAGTGCTTTGCGCAGGCTTAGCCGTGTGTCAGAGAAAGGTTGTAGTTTGTAAGGATAAGTACAAGCGCTTTAGCGTGATTATCGTGGCCCGATCTTTGTTACTGGCCACCCTTGAGGATCAGAGCGGTTTTAAGGGTCACCGTATCACTACAGCACCAGCAACAGTTTCATCGTCTTCCCTCAGGGATTCTTGAATCAGGAGAACCCTGTGACAGAAATTCATCCTGGTTTGATCACCGATATGATAGATGTCTGACTAGATTTAAAGGTCTAGAAATCATAATAAAGGAACTGAGAATCTGTTCATCAGTGTTTGCATTATGACATCAACTACACATGGATGTGGTGATGTCCTCTCCGTATATATATATATATATATATACCGTAGAGAGGCACCAATATATTGGCATATAAGTAAGGAATAATTGACAACGGGCCGTTGAATTATAAGAAAAAAATGCACACCCAACGTGGTGTATTATTTTCAAATAATCCAAAGGACCGGAGTCAATTATTCCTGTTATACCACAGTTACCACAAACATTGCTTTGGTGCCTATTTTTAAAACATTTGACAAGTTAGGTGTGCGGTTATCAGAAATGAATGCATACCCATAGAACATTTCTCAGCCAATCAGAATACAGCATTCAACAGACCTGTGGTATAATCAACAGATAAAAGCATTTATCAGAGAACGGCCGATTGTTTAAAAACAGCAATAAAAATGGGCAGCAAACGCATCGTAACTTAAACTGTGTGATAACTTTGAGTTGGGTGACAATGACAACAGAGTTGCAGTTTGCACGCTCTGTACTATTAGGATTTCAAAACGTAAACATTTAAAACAAGGAGTTAAAAGCTAAACAATCGGTATCTATTAGTCATTGAATATCGGTACTAAACATTTTTATTGGTGCCTCTCTATTAAAAAAGTGTCTGCTGGTAAAGACTGTACTATAATACATTATGCTGTATGTTATTTAACCCTAACCTTTGGTTTTCAGTACAAGATTTTGAGTAACAAATTGAGAACGCTACAAAGTTCATAGTGAACCAATGTTTCAGATATACAAAATGTCACAGAAGTTAACAACAATTTGAGTTTGTCTCTTATTTTGCAAAACAAGGAAAAAATAACTTCAACACGTGGCTTTTTTAGTAAAAATGAGTTAATGTACATGCACATTTTTATGCTGATTATGTTTAATAAACTAATAATGTGTGGGGTCATGTAAATGTGTAAAACGGTTTCTTTAACCTCCTAAGACCTGGATGTCCACATACTTGGACAACACATTTTTTGTTGTTTGCACTATTATATTTAATTCTGTGTAACTGTAACCTGTTGTACACAAACGTGGAAAAGTACACTGCTTCATGTTCAAAGAAAAATATTTGGTTATTATAGTTATTGGTTCTTCTTAAACCCCAAATAACTGGAAGAAATCTAAAAAAACAAAAACAAACCAAAGCTCGGGTCTTAGGAGGTTAATCTGGGAAAGCCCATTAACGGCTTAAGCAAAAACCGATCGGCACAGGTAGTTTTTTTGCTCATTACCCCGATTTTGCATTGCATATAAACACCTTAATTAATGCATTAATGTCTGCACTCGACTCAAGCAGTTGCCAGAGAAACTGCGAAAATAAAAGTTCATGTTCCATTTACAGTACAGGTGCAGACATGAGAAGAAATATAACAGTATAGATTAAGACAGATATCCCATCAGCTTTTTGAATGACTATATGTACTTTAGGCATTGACGTCACTGCCTGAGAAACCTGACAAATCTCCAAATCCCATGTTAACGCAGTTTTCTGCATAGCGGGTTTATTGATTTGCGTGTAAAAGCATAAAAAAGCTTTCTATAATAAGCAGATTTTTGATAGTTATCCTGTAAACGCACTCAATCAGCAAGTCGATCAAACACTACCCTGATGAGGAAAAGATTTGTCATGCATTATAAGTTATATTACCCGTGAGAACATTCCTAAACATAGTTCACACAAGAAATACAAACTCATTTGACATCTCTCTGATCTGACAGCAGGACTCTGTGTTGTATGTTGATGTTTTATAAAATCATGTGCAATCTTTTTCCTATCTGTGTGACAGCAGCTCTGTGTTTAGCTTTGTATGCATCAGATATAAACCCGTCAATGTGACAGATCTATTTTTCACAGACACAACATCTGATCACTGCTACAAACTGCAAACAGGCCTCTACTGTTAGCTGACATCTTTCTGAACAATTCAATACACACGTCAAGGACCAACATGAGTGTTGATTCAGGCACATGGACTTCTGTTGAAACTCTTTTTGTTCAAGATATTCAAAAACCCCAGCACGCCAACATCATAGCAAACATCTAACATGAGGTGAAGATGGTCACAGTTTATCTACAGTACGGTATGTGTTTAGAAACTGAAGCTGATCAATACAGCAGGGTGACTCGAGCGCCCGCTGACCTCTGGGTGGACGCTACTATAGTCTGCTTGTTGGCAGGAGCGTCGCTGTGGCACAGATGTCTTTTTAAAGCAATAGACCTGCAATTAGCTGACACAGCGAGCAGATTTTGCAAGCTGTCTTGTTCTGGGCTGTGGGTGGACGGATTGAAGTGAGAATGGAGCTATTGATCCCTGGATCTGGTTGAGAATGATGCACCATGGACTATTTTTGGGGGCAGAGGGGAATTCGCTGCCTTTGCGAACATTATGCTGTGTGACGTAGGCAAGCTCTTAAAAATGAACTCAATGATATTGGCACCGAAGCAAAATGGCTGCCGACCTCTGCTAGAAATACATCAACCTTTACACCGCTGCTGTTGAAAGAGGACGATCGCAGCTCATCTCGCCAAACCTCTACGGTCAAATACAGACCCTCACAGTCAGCTGTACCTATATATAACTCCAAAACTCAATGCTTATATATTACAATGATAAACTACCCTGCTGAAAAAAAAACAATAAAACCATTAGAGAAAATTCTAATGGATTCCATTAAAATACCAGGAATCATTAGCTTTTACCATTAAAACCACCACACTGTAGTGTGTTTTGGCCATATTCCATTAGAACCAATACATAGAACCAATAGAACCACTACATACTATTAGAGACCAACAAAAACCAATACACTGTAGTGTGTTTTGGGCAATATTCCGTTAGAACCAATACAATTCCCACTAAAACCAATAAAACCATTAGAATTTTCTGTAATGGTTTTATCTTTTTTTTTATTTTCAGCAGGGTAGTGTTACACTATGAGCAGAGATTGACAGTGGAATAGATGCTTGCTAAAAAATCATAAAGACAAATAATGAGAAAGATTTCCTGTGTCAATTTTCACTAAACAAAAAGTAAATAATATTTTGCATAAGAAGTGGATTCACACGTATAATGCACACGTAGGCCTACATATTATTGTATACATTCATGGATGATTTTAATACAAAAAGAATCTTTTCTTCAAGTTAACTTGTTTCTTTCTCTTTCTTAATCTTTTTTTGTGAAATGTGACCTGACAGTGTCTTTCATGACATTTGGCCAATTACTGCTATAGTTTGATCAATGCAACATTGTTTTATTGAATATCAATAGCACAAAATCCATAATAGGCCAATCCATAATGTAAAATATGTTCATTTATCTTTATTTACTTGTTTCTGTGACTTCAGTGTTTACATGAAACAGACCTTATTTCTATTAAGCAGAGCATCCGTGCACAGCTCATGCAATGAATGCGTTTGAATGCGACGGCGTGCTGCATGCCCCGGGCTTTCTCATGTGACTGCTCACGGCAGACATTAAGCGGTTAATGCTGAACTAGTTGAGTGATATCACATGCTGGGTTATTGAGCGAATCCTTGAGCTGTAGATGTCTATCTATGGCAGTGTAAACTCATTCATAGACCTGCGCTGTCTTAAACAAACATTGTGAAATCAGTCACGGGAATATGAATACATTTCAGAAAAAGACTTTCCACATTAGCATCGCTTTAAAGCACAAATTATAATAGAAGTTTGGTGATGAAATGAGCTGATAGAGGATCACAAGAGAAGGTCAGGACTTGGGTTATTTTGTAGGGCTGGTGCTAAAACTTTGAAACCTCAATAGTTTGACATACACTAATAAACTTTATAACTATCACAGTACTATCCCCAGATTTCCTCTGCATGAAAAACCCATTCCTGAATAAACATTTGTAATCTAATTTATCCGTTGATAATCTGTGTCAGAATAGGCATGTTAGAAATATTGGAAGACGTCTGAGAAGGGTTGAAATGTTTGCACCTTGCAACTGAATCTCTAATTGAGCTTGAAATTCAAAGACGACCATCATCTATTCTCTGCATCAGGACCATATCTGTGCCACCCTCCCTTGCTGAAATTACATGCTTTTTAATCAGGCGCTGTGTAGAACGTCCATGTGAATTGCAATCATCAAACCCCGGCCACGCGCGCGCCGAGCGGTCCATTAGCAAGCCGGAAAGAAGACGGTCTGTAAAAGAGTCATTAGTTCCGCACACCCAGAGATGCATCAGACCTGCTGCCCCGGACCAATGTTTAACCCACAGCCAAATCTGAACGCGTGAACGATACAAAAACAACGGGCCTGCGAGAAGGGCCCGACACGAGCGTCAGGGATCGTCCGCGAGGATTTACTCGGGTCGAGCCCGGCACGCCGACGAGCTCCCGACGTCCACCGCGCTCCGAACGGCCCCAGTTACAGGAGAAATTACAGCCGACGAGAGGGGCTAATAACTGTTATTAACCCCGCACGGACGACGACACGGGGAAGCGGCACGATAACGAGGTCCCGCTGTCAGAGTTCTGAGGTGTGACGTGGAGCCGCTCGCCCCCTAGGAGAAGCCAACTTATTAAAATAATGAATTAGCCCACCAGATTACTGGAGCCTGCGGCAAAGGCAATTATCCCTCTCCAAATCCCCGGCCGGGGCTCCCCGACGCTGCCATAAAACAAGCGCTCGCGAGGAGCGACAACAGAAAGGCCCATTCCAATGAAAAGGCTGTTAATTAGGATCTCTCCCACTGCGGGCGGCCCTTTACTGCCGCCACAACACCAGACCGCCATCACGAAGAGAGACTGACGGAAACAGCGGGGAAGCGGCGAGGAGAAAAGATGCAAGAACATCAAAAATAAATGAAAGTAAATTGTAGAAGTGATTGATAACAAAACAGTGATTGTGTGTGGTCCTCAAAGTTTCATCAAATCCATATTTCAAATCCTAACCTCACATTAAAAGTGGACTTCAGTTGTGTTTAGGACCTTGTCTACAGATTTGATTTTATCTGCTATTATCTGATTCTGATCTAAATACTGTATTCTTTAACAATTCTTAAACATTATTTCAGTGGCACCTGGGCAGCTATACCTTAACAGTAAAATTAAAATCTAATAATCTTCTTCAAATCACCAATACAAATGAAATCAAACTTTGTTCTTATATAGCTAAAAATAACACAGACACAGAAAATAATAATCAAGTGATACCACCAGTGATTAGCAACGGCATAGGACAAAGTTGCCTGAAGCTTCAATGACTGCATTTGTATGTTGCTTACAAAACAGATGACATGTGTCTTTACTGTAGTTACTGTCAGCTTTAAAAAGACTGAGTAAAATATATACAGTAGAAAAGCCAACAGCCAGAGTTACAAAAGAGCTTTGATGTATACTGACATGTATGCAGCTGTAATGGTGTTTGACATTTGTGTTCTCACTGTTAGCTCAAATGACGTGTACTGTATGTTTAAAGAATGTTAACACTTTACACTAAAACATGTTCATGTATTTAATCTGTCACTTTAGGATATAAAGACAACTACATTCACATCTGATACTGCTTGTCAGTGTCAAACTGAATCTGATCACAGAAGTACAGTGGCAAGTATGTGAACCTTTTGAAATTTCATAGTTTTCTGGATGAATTTGTCATAAAATGTGATCTGGGCCGGGTTTCCCTATAATGATTGAACTTAGCACTTAAAAGCGCTTTCTACGAGCTACTTAACGAACATTCGTTGTTCATTTACGTGCATTTCCCAAAGATGCACGTATAACGATCGCCCGCAGTTGGGTTTTAAGTGCTACTTACGAGTCGCTATCCGTTTGTCAAGTGCTGAAATGTCACTAATAGAAGGACTCGAAATTTTAGCAGAAATTTGTTTAGGCTAATTATTTTCAGCCGATGTGCACTAATATTTTTTATATTATTATTCATAATTGTTTCAAGACTTTTTAAATGTTTTAATAATTTGTGCATAATAAAATACTATTTCGCGTATTTAGTTAGGAGTCGTCCCACTGCGAAATGCCCTTTGCATTTAATATTTTAGTTTAGATTATTATTATTATTTGTTTTTATTATCTATGTTAATCTATTATTGTGGATTATTGCATTGTTCCGTAAATATTTATTTGGTTTCTTTAATTAGATGCCATTTCCCTAAAAAATATTTTTTTTTTAGATGCATCAATCGGTATGAACCATTTATCAATTTGCTAGTACCAACTTTTACCAAAATACAAAAAAAATTACCAACTTGTACCAAATACGTTTTCCTTCTTTATTAATTTATGTTTAGTCATTTAAATTTGATTTCTCATTTGAATTTTTAAAAATATATTATATTATATATTTAATATAAAATAAACAAAGGAGAACCCAATATATACATTTACATTCAAAACATTAAATTATCGTCATTGCAGGAGTGCAATTTGCTGGTTGTCCTGCAGGTGACCTTGTAACACTGTAGTCTTACGATGTACTTATGAATGAACGATTACTCCAGACCACTCGTAGATCTACGATGATTTTCAAGTGCTACTTAAGTTACGAAGCTTTTGAGAAACGGTCCGTAATTCTAAGATAATTCGTACGATCGTTTTTACGATCTACTTAGCCTTACGATGCTTTTGGGAAACCCGGCCCAGATCTTCATCTAAGTCAAGGGTATTAACAAACATAATGTGTCTAAAAATAAAAACACAAAAAAATTCTGATCTTTCATGTCTTTATTAAGAACAACCAAAAAAACTCATAGCGCTTGTGGAAAAACATTTCAGCATTTATACATACAGAAAAACAGATCTCAAAAAAGCTAATTGGAGTCAGGTTTGAGCAGACCTTGAGTCTGATTAAGATAATATGTTTGGAGGTGTGGACTAAATCTACTCTGACTAGCTGATAAAAACCCCTCAAACTTTTGGAGTTTGCTCTGCACAAGAAGAACACTCTTATGTGAGCCATGCCTCGCCAAAAAGAGCTTTCAGAGAAGCTATGATCAAGAATTGTTGCTTTACATAAAGCTGGAAAGACTTTAGAAATTCACCAGTCTACAGTTAGTAAAAAAGCCACTGTTTACTAAAAACAACATTGCTGCTCTCCTGAAGTTTGCAAAAGAGCAGATTAACAGCGGTATGGTGCAAAATGTTTTCTGGAATGATAAAACTAAGATTGAACTATTTGGTAAAAACACAGCGCAACATCTGGTGTAGAAAGGGCACGGCCTATCATCATGAAAACATCATCCCAACTGTAAAGTATGATGGAGGAAACATCACTATATTTGTGACTGCTTTGCTGCATCAGGGCCTGACCATCATTGAGGGGAAGATGAATTCCCAAATATATCAGACAATTCTTCAGGATAATGTGAGAATGTCTGTACGTCAGCTGAAACTGTGTAGAAGATGGGTGATGCAACTGGACAACGACCCAAAACACAGCAGCAAGTCCACAACAGAATGGCTTCAGAAAAACTAAATCTGCCTTTTGGAGTCAGAGCCCAGACCTCAACCCAATAGAGATGCTATGGATTGACTTGAAGAAGGGACAAACACATGATGACAGAGATAAAGCAGTTCTTCCAGAAAGAATGGGATAAAATTCCTCCTCAATGATGTGCAGATCTGATCCACAACTAATGTACAGGAAGCACCTGGTTAAGGTTATTGCTGCCAGTCAACCAGTTATTAATGCTAAGGGTTCACTGACTTTTACCACTGCCATTTTGAATCTTGAATGAGTGTGTTCAATAAAGACATGAAAGATCAGAATTTTTGTGTAACTATTTTTAGACACATTATGTTTTGTCAATACCCTTGACTTAGATAGAGATCAGATCATATTTTATGACAAATTTATTCAGAAAACCAAAAGGTTCACATACTTTTCCGTGCCACTGTATATGCTGTGACCTCTGACCTCTTACAATATTACTGTGTTACATTGAAAGAGTTATTGAAGTATTCAGTGAATTGTGTTGGGCTCTGAGCTCTTCTGCTGTCTTGACTTACAGACTGCCTGTGAAGCACAATCAAAGACCCTCTGACCCTCATCATTTATCACTCTCAGACATTAGTCAGACATGGACGGGAATATTAAGGAGTTCCTTTACGGCAAAGTTCTCTGGTGAGAGGTCAGCATGGGAACATCCTTCTGTAATCAGTAGGGATTCACGTCTGTGTGTTTAACACATTGCCAAACTCTCTGCTCAGCGCTCAAGAATATCTTAAAGATTTCCTGCGTTTGTCTTGACTGCCAGCAGAAGATGAGTTCGCTCTCAAAGATGTGTTTTACTGAAACTGCAACATTTCCATTTTTACAAATATAGCTGTAAACGTTTACGTCGTGAATCACTCTTTATATAGATTAAAGCTGTCACAGTATCAAATTTAAGCTGTATTGTTATCACAGTCAGATCATGGTATAAATCCTTTAAATTTTTCAAAATTCGTCACACGGGTGATACTGCGTTAAATTCATTAATCATAGAGACCGATTTTTTTCATATCACATGTATGTCGCACTGTACATCCCTGAATGTCTATTTATTTTCAATATCATGATTATTGCTAATACTGGTAAATTGCGACAGACCTAATATAAACTAATGGGGCATACACACCAAACATGAATTCAACGATTTGCGCAAGTAGATTACATACAAAGTTGATGCAAAGACGCGAATAGACACGAACAGGCAAGGCGAATGCTGGAAAACACGCGCTATTCGCCTCAAACGTGTCTTCACTCCAGTTTAAAATATTCAACTCAAGTGAAAAATCTGCATGACACAAAGTTAAATCACGCGTGTAATCTAAAGTGAGGAACGCAATGCTTTATGTTTCACTATTTGCTAACCAGGTTTTAAGTAAAAAATAATTACAAACTTTTGGACTAATGATATTTCACGTTGGCCAGGGCTAACCAGTATGACAGAATAGTTTCAGTTACAGAATACTTTGACAAAATGTTTGATTTTTAGAAGAATTAGTGCAAAAAAGTACTGATTAGCAGAAAGACTTTAGAAACAGCCACAGTACACTCTAAAAACAAACGGTGCTATATAGCACCAAAAGTGGTTCTTTGCTCGTAATCATAGAAGAACCGTTTTTAGTGCCATATAGCACCTGTGTAGAACCATATAGTGCTATGTAGAACCAAATGTGGTGCTATAGTGGTGCTATATGGCCCCTATATGGTTCTACACAGGTGCTTCACCGGTGCTATATGGCACTAAAAACGGTTCTTCTATGGTTACGATTCAAATCAACAGTTTTGGTGCTATATAGCACCGTTTGTTTTTTTAGAGTGTAGGATAACAGTTTTAAGAATTCATAATCTCATCTTTATATGCTAGTATAAAACACGGTTACTCTGTATGTGTGCCGTTTTAACAGCTGATATTTTAATTATAGAATGTAAACATGATTGTATTTATTTCAGTCATATTCAGACCGAGCACAAATCAGTGTTTTTTTTCATATCCGATTAAAGCTAATGAACGACATTGTTTTGTGGGGAAATGATGCACATCACTTAAATGAGGTAAATTCTCAGTGTGGGCATGCATGACTACAGTCACATCAATCTCAATTGCCGTCATAGGCAAGTAAATTGAAAAGTAAAGAAAGTCATTTTGTACCCAATGGAAGTTTTCCTCAGTAAATTTTCTCTGATATTAAGAAGTAAATTAAGTCCTGGACCATTGCTTTGATAGACTACTATTAACCCAAACCTACTGCAACACACGCACGCACACGCACGCACGCGACTGATTAAGTATCAGCATATATTGTGTAGTTTCTTATAGTGATGCACATTTCTCTATGTTTTGCATGTACAGTTGGGTGTGCAGGGTGTTTTTGGGGTGTTTGTGGACACTGATTTAATCATCATCTGATTGTATTGTGTGGGATTTTAAAAGCCTCTAAATCCTACCGAATGCTCTCGGCATGTTTTATACATTCATTAAATACTTTGGCTTCAAATCTACTTAATCCCGGCCTCAGGTCATTCAGAAATACCACTTTGTTGGCAGAATCCATTAAGATTCTGATAAAAATGCTAATTTACTAGAAATCTTTCAGACGCACATAGGGGCAGTTTCCCAGACAGGGTTTAGGTCAGGGGTCTTCAACCTTTTTGTAAGAAGGCTACCACAATAGATAAAACAATAGATGCCTTTAGTCTACTCAAAACTTTTTATATTATTTTATTTTACTTGTTGATATGTTTAATCATTGTTTAAAATGTTTACATACATAAAAGAAGCCAAGCTATTGTAAAAATATGGAATTGAGCATGAACTGCTTAATGAAAGAGTTATTAATAATGTGATTATTTACTTACAATCATGTCATTATAAAGCAATGTTATCTTACTTTTTCTCATGAAGTTTGAAGAATCTTGACGCAGCTCTTTTACACACAGTAGCTTATAGTGAATACATCTGATCTGAAAAACAAAACAAAAACAAATGTGTTATTAATAGTAAGTAATGACTTCTGCTGTCAGCATGATTAAATATGATGAAAATAAAACACAGTTTTGTCTTTTTAAGTGACAGTAACAAAAGCAGGTGTAAGAATGTGTCTGTGTTTCTATCAGAGGTTCCTGACGTGGCCACAGGGTCTTCTGTTGAGGAGCGTCTCTTATAAAGATACGTGTGATCAATAAAAGGTGCTTTCCAGTTTCTCCTCAGGCTTTTCATTTCTCTTGTCGTCATGTGGAGATCTGAGTACATGCATACGCTCGGAGGAGGAGATTGGTACTGTGGGCCGTCTCCAACCCCTTTATCAATCAGGATTTTAATTATACACATCCCGGCTGACAGCTAGATTAGAAACCAATCGACGCTATCGGCCACTAAATCTAATTACTGTTTATTGACAGATAAGGACGTGCTCCTTTCTCTTCCCCAAATAAGATAAACCTCTGTGCCCCCCCTTTGTGGCGTAAAGAGGGTCTGACATGCTTACTGTCCATGAAAGGCCTTCTGCTGACCTGTCTGTTATTATGGGATAAACCGTTTTGGTGTCAGGTGCAGGGACTAGAAAAAGTGTCCACTTCTCTTAATATTATCAGTCATTTCAGCTGATATGATAGCTACACTGTTTAAACAGCTTGGTTTTGCAAGTCAGTTAAACCTACTATTTAATTTTTTGGCTTGAGATAAGTTAACATAACTTATAAAATCAAGTTGAACTTGTTTGAAGTCAAATAAAAATATATGTTGATTTGACAAAAATGCTGTGTTTTTTTACAGTGTACAGTAAAGAGTTTGGTGGCCCATTGTGTAACACGTTGTTATGTTGGTCAGAATGAGGTGATCATAAATGATAAACCCTGTTACCGTAATTTTGCATAATAAACTATTTTGAAAATTGCATATAAATGCAAAAATATGAGCATTTATTTCTGTAACCAGCTAGAAATGTCAGATCATTGCAATACATCAGTGGTTCCCAAACTTTTTCAGCGTGTGGCCCCCCTTGTATACGGTGCATTCCTTCGCGGCCCCCCAAAGAAAATTTGTGACAAAAAACTGTTCTAAAACTCAACTTTTTAATAAAAAAAAAAAAACATTACATTATACTAAAAAGTAGTGCTTTTGGTTAGTAGCCTTATTTTTTAAGGTTTAATTACACAGAATTCATAATAAATTAATGTATTTTATAAAATGTCATAAAACTGGGCCCCCCCGGCACCATCTCGCGGCCCCCAGTTTGAAAACCACTGCACTAGATAATAAACACTAAGTAATGAACGGTCAACCCTGTTACCTTTTTGAAAGCATACTGTATGTACATGGCATAAATGATGATGTCGATGAGCTGGACTTTAAAGGTGTAAAGGTTTTCACATTTTACAGTCTAATCACAATCTTGATACAAACACCCACACGATCTTATTCCTAAATTATAATGATTTGTCTAATAAACCTTCAACAGAAATCGAACATTGAAAATGTCATCATGTAAAGGGGGATTTTTAAACATCGGGTTGCAATGTCATTTGTTAATTGGTTCACTCGTTTAAACGAAGCGTTTAAAGCGTGGACAAAGCTTGTGTTCTTTGTGTTTTGCTTTCACGGATGCACAAGCGGTGCATTTACGCTGGTCACATTTGTCGTGGGTGTCTGTCTGTATACTGCAAATACAAGTAGTTTGCTTAACTATATTTGCAAACTGTGTTAAAATTAACAACTAAGAAACCTTCTTCAACTTTCTTGTTTTGTTTTAAGGAAAATAAAAGGAAAATAAAAAGTACTCTTGAGATAAATTATACCTTTCTAGGTGGGTCCTGGATTGAAAAAGTTTGGGAAACCCTGATGTATAAGTTATTATTTCTTTCTGCATTATATATTCAACGTATAACACCTTCTTTTACCCAGTAACAAAACATTTATTTATTAGTGAGTCATTAAATCTTTCAGATGTATAAAAATTATTTAAACCAATAATTAAAATAATTTTTAAAGACAAGATTTCATTTTTGTCAGTCAATGATGTTATTTTGTTTAGTTGGCATTCAGAATTGTGGTAGAATTGTTATTGTGAGATTGTGATTCTCATTTTTCGTGCAGCCTTAGCATTGACGCTCACGAGTCTTCCCCGCTCACTCACTCTATCATTGCCACATTAAACAACATGGACTGTTTAAAAAACCTGTGAAAGAGCCTCAGGTAAAACGGGACTAAATGATTGGATTATTGTCCTTCCATTTGGCGGCGAGATAATGGCTGAATGATAAACATTGCAGTGTATAGATTTCCTGTCAAGTCCCATGAAGCAGACATCCTCATTTCTCCAGAATCCCCCTCCCAATTTCTCCAAAACACAGTCAGAAAGACAGAGACAGAGAGACACAAAGAGAGACAGATAGAGAGAGAGAGGAGCACACATGTACTTCAAACTCCATTCAGAGATTCAGAAGCACTTAAGCCCCGCTGTCCATTTTTGTTAAGTGAGTAAATGTGCAGCGAGAGGTGATCGCAGCGCAGGCCGTGCGGGTGCCCGCTAGCTTCTTCCAAATGAAATTTGGGGGAATGGAGTGAACCGAGAGCAACCAAGTGCACGGCAGACCGGACGGTGTCTTATTTAGTTTAGAGATAGGAAGAAAAATGTTGGGTTTTGAATTATGCAATGTTCAGAGGCACAACTTTAGATTAATGCTTGATTCTTTTAGATCCGGGGACATATTTTACTGGGTTCGGTCTGTCTGCTCCTCACGATGTGAGTGACTTTAACTGGGTTTGCCATGATGTTGTAATTCATTTACAGAGCGGCCCGCGGCAGCAAGGGAAAATAAGTAGCTATCAGAAAAAAACTGGAAGTCAGCGTCTGCACATAAGACCGAGAGCCCACCGAAAACCCTACTGTATGATGAATCTGTCTGTATTGGATGAACATGATGTAGGTTTATGGGAAGAGCCGCTCTCCACGTTTATTAACCCGAGTGTTTTTATATTCTCTGTGACTCACGTGAAGCATCTGTTGTTTAGCGTTCAGTTGGAGGAAACCTTTCTTCTCTTTTCCTTCGATAACTCACGGTAGATTTATATCATAATTCAGATGCATTAGTTATAAACGGTCAATGTGATTGGTCAGAGATGTGTTAAAACTACACATTTACATGTATGCAATTGGGACTCACTTTTGCCCAAAGCATCTCACAGTGCATTCATACATGCGTGTTCACTGGGATCAAACTCATGACTTTTGAATTGCTAGTGCTGGTAAACTGAACCACTGTATTGTAGTTTAATTGGTTGATAACCAGTGTTGGGAGTAACGCATTACAAAATATAATATATTACAGTAATATTTGTTTTTGCTGTAACTCAGTAATATAACGCATTACTGATAAAACAATGGTAATATTTTACTCGTTACAGTCTTAGTAACAAGCGTGTTACAACAATGCATTTCAAAAATAGACCGTGTTATTTTTATTTTTGACCAATGGCCCGACCAGCATCCAAACAGGAAAAAGCTGCAGGTAAAATAACGTTCGTATTTCAGTTTCCGGGTGCTGTATGCAGCATGTTCATTGATAACTACAAATATGTGAAACTCAATGCAAACATTTAAAAGAGCCTTTAAAAAAGATGTCCTAACTCGCCACTACTACTGTATGTTAGCGTGATTAGTTCAGATACTTTGAAGGTTTTCTGTGGTATTTTCTGGTGATGCAGTTGCTAAGGTGTTGCTGATGGTTGCTAGGACATTAAGTCAGATGATCACACTGTGATGCTCTGATCCCATGTATCAAAATATGTGATTTTCTGAATACTTTCATAATGAACATCAAATAATAAACTGCAACATTCATGTCACAAAGAGTGCAGGCTGGGTTACATACTTCAGTTTATAACAATAAATATTGGTAAGCAACTAACTAGTGGATTAAAGAATACTCTTGACATGTGTTGTCTTAGGACTGTAATATATTCTTTTACTTTTGTACAAAATCAGTTTCATTTAACATTTGCTGATTTAAAAAGCTAATCATTTCGGTCCTTATATAAATAACTTGCTTAAAAATGCCATTAAATTTAATACACTTGCAAATGATATTTCTTGAAGTAATGTTTTGGTTTTAATGATTAGGGGTTAGTGGTTGGTTATTTATTCATTGGTGTTTAAGTTCTGGTGAATCAGTGCTCCCTCTAGTGGAATCTGTCGGATTTACACTCTCAGGGCCTTTAGATGTCTTATTAATAAGATTAATGAAAGTCAAATGTCTTTCTGGTCACTGGACAACCTATGTTAGGAACTCGTTATTTTTTTCTTGATACATAAACACAACACATTTCTAAAGTCTTTGAGTAAGTTTAACAGCTGTTTTACTTTTGTTTGTTTTATCCTCATATAAGCAGCTACAACTTTACATCATCGTGTTGCTGTAGGCTGATTTGAGTAGTCTATAACATTCTTGTGTTCAGTCTCTCATCCTCATCAGTCACTATTGGCCAGTTGTTCAAAAGTGGATTGGATCACAAAATACAATCTAGATTTTGATCTGGATAAAATCAATAATTTGTGTTGTTCAATACTTTTTAGTAAGATTGTGATCTGTTTGATCGCAGCAGAAGGGTGGATTTCAGAAACTAAAATATCATAAAACTTTTGAAATACAACATTTCTATCATGTAACATTTATAAATGTATCCTTTTTTGTTTGCTGTCATTTGGTGCTGTACATTATATTACATGTATATTAATAATAATAATAATATACATAACATGTATATTAATCACAATCATCAAAAATCAAAGTAGTTTTAACAACCAGCATCTCTACAAATCTTAACTACCGGACATTAAGCCTCTTTATGACTTAAAATGCATGTGTTTGTGTATAATCTATATTTGTTTGTTTGTTTGTGGGCCAGAAGACTGAATGTTGAATTAAAAAATCAAAAATTAAGGGAAAGTTGTGTTATTTTATTGTCTCTCCAAGTAAAACACTTAGTACTGACCAAACTACCTGCTGTTTTTTACATAATAGTCAACACTGACATGTGATTCCATTTACAACACTAGTAATCCAGATTTGCTAATCTGTGGATCCAATTCAATTTTACTAAAAAATAAATAAATAAATAAAAAAATCAGGACAGAGATAGTTTACCTGATCCTCAGTAGCAACACATGGGATTACCAAATCTGGACCATCAACTTTTTGAATAACTGTCCCTATTACTGTACAGTATGTTAGGCTATCACACAGTTACTGTTTCAAAATATTTAGTTCTGGAAAAGTCCTGGAAATTATGATTTACCTGTTGTTGTGGCCTGTTGTCTTAAATGAAAAGATGAATTAAAGATGTAGCGTTTCAATATGAGTATTTTAGAAAGCTAACATGAGTTAACAGGTTAGTGAAGTGGGTCACGCGCTTAGCCGCTGTCAGTGTGTGGAGCAGATCGAGTAAACTTTACTACACATTTACCCATCACGTGTTTACCACAGAAACATTCTTACTGTTTAACAGTTGACGCTTGACTAATCCAGCAGGTTATATGCACGAGAGATGACGCCCTGACGTAGAGATGAGAGGAGTTCTGCTTTAAAACACAAAGTTTCTCCGTGCTCGAGCCGAGGAGGTCCACACCGCACAGTAGGAGGAGTCGCGCGCGCACCTTCAGTCTATGTGAAACGCGCGCGTTCAGATGGAGATGGACGCGCACCTGAGGATGAACTGCACGTGTCTGTGTCTGCAGGTACACATCATTTCTCAAATATTCGCTTCACTTCTTCTCTTCTCTGCTCTCTTCTCATCTGACTGTCACTAAATTACTGTGTTGTGTGAAACTTTTATCATTCACATCTTGCTTTATCACTCTGTCATGTTGGTTAGTTAATTTGTTGAAGTTTGTTTATAACATAACTGAGCATATTACACAGCGAATCAAACTCAAAGCAAACACACATCGTCAGTTTAACACACAAACCTGTCAAATCAACCTGTGTACCTAATTTAAGTTTAAAAGCAGAAAACACTTTGAGATTAATCGCGATTAATCGCATACAAAATAAACGTTTGTTTTTGCATAATATATGTATGTGCACTGTGTGTAATTTTTTTGTATATATAAATACACACACATGCATGCATGTTATGTATTTAAGAAACATTACATTGTAAATAGCTATATAATTTTTTAAGGCCTGTATGTGTATTTATAATATATACACAATAAATACACAAAACACACACACACACACACACACACACACACACACACACACACATTATGCAAAAACAAACCTGTATTTTGTATACGATGAATTGCAATTAATCTTTTGACAGCCCTACTGTGAGATCATCTTTATTAAAAAAATATTCAATATAAGTAAATTAAATCAATTCATGATGCATATATATTCTTTCTCTGTCTTGTTTTATAATGGGAAGTTAGTGATCAATTCAGAAATCTTTGAGAAAGAAAAATGTGTAAGTTTGAAATAAAAAGCTTTAAAATTGTTTAACACTTCAAATAAAATAGTTGAGATTATGCAAGAATATATAAAAAATACTGTAAATAAACATACACTTTATGTAGATGTAAAGAGCACATTACTGTTTTGTTATTATACTGGAAATCTTGAATAAGAATAAGCAGAGGTAGATTGTGTATCTGTATATGTTGAATCATTATTTCAACTCTTCTCATGGGTCTCCTGAGATATTAGATGTGTCTATAATGCCGTCTAAATTAAATCTTGAAACATCTCATCATTTAACACGTGCACAATATCAGCGTTTGATATCAAATCCTCTGTAACATAAGACCAGACTTTAATAAGAATTCCAAAGGGATTGTACACAAACGCTATGGATTAAACTTGTGGATGAATGACCTTTAATTCAGTGTTTTTCATTAAATTATAGTATGTTCCTCAATTCCAGAGATATCAAATGTCTATTCCATATCAACCACATAATGATATAGTGGAGAAAAAACTCCTTTGTATTTTTTCAGACAGTTGTTTTTATTATTTGTCTGTACATTTACAGGCATCTATATATTAAGCTGCATGTCAGACAAATGAGAATATTTATTTTGGTTACAGAGAAGTTAATGCTGCTGATGTCCATGTCATCGTTTCAGACATTATTTCTGTTTAAGGAATTAAAAAAGATTTAAAGTTGATCAAATGTTGATATATGATGAGATCTTATATGTAAGGTTTATATTTGAGGGCTACAGTAACACCCGAGTGAATCCTGTGATGATCAATAGGGATTGTGGGATTTTTTAGTATTGATTATGGAAACGTGAGCCGTTGAATAGAGCAGGGTGGGGTTTCCATCCGTCAGGACCGTGTAGAAGTCCAGGAGCTTCTGGTCTGTTCTGTCATTTGTCCACCAACACAACAAACAGTCTTAAAATCTCAAAGTGTACATTATATAAGAAGATTTATTTTTAAACGGCCCACAAGCTTCTCATTGTGTGTTTCTGTTCAATACGGCCACACTTGTCATGCTTGCAGTTTTGTGAGTCTGCTCAGATTGTTACACGCTTATAAAATGCAATACAGTAACACTGCGAGTGTGAAACAATATCTGCATTCCCTGCATTCTTCATGGCTTGATCAACACTGTTCACACACAGACGTCCATTTTCTGCTGCTTTACACCCTGATGGACTTACCACTTGAAACACTTCAGCTCTTCCTGTCAAATGTTCACACTGGACGCTTTTTAGTCCACTACAAAATTTTAAAGTAAATCTTTATTTTAGGGGAAAAGGGTTTAACTATACCTTAACCATAACATCAGGTCTGATTTGTAAAATTCACATTTTCCTTTTTTACATTTCTGCACATTAAAAGAAAGATTATTCATTTCAATCAACACACACAATAAATGTATTTAATTGAAGATATCTAACATCATAAAAAATTAAATTTAACATGCGTAAAATTACCAAAAACTGTTTGCTGACAGTAACTAAATTTAATAAAATTTAAAGATGGACTGGAATTATTATAAGATGCTTAGAGAAAAATGTTAACAAAGAAAACAATTAGAAAGATATTTCACACAATAAATAACTGAGCATATTTGTTTCAGGCTGTTAGGGTTAAAAAAAATCCTGATTAAATTAAAAAAAAATAATAATACCAAGATTTCTTCAAAAAATATCTTTATTATATATATATATATTTTTTTTTATAAAATAAGATTTCTTTAGTCTGTTTTAAAACCAGCTGTTGTGTGTGTGTGTGTGTGTGAGTCTATGTGTGTGTGGCAAAGTGTGCGATCGTCTGTGGGAGTATTTCAGCTTATCTTGTGTCAGCCCCGCCCCCACTCACATCCCCTCCCCCTCTCCAGCATAGCCCCACCCCCTCTGTGTGCCTAAACCACACCCATCCGAGGCAGCAGCCAACAGCAGCTGTTCCATATTCATCAAGTCCTCCAGTCTTAAAGAGCCCGACACTGAGCATGCAAACACTCATTTCTGCCTCTGCGCTGCTGGTAGCACGCTTGTCCTGCCGCCCTCTCTCTCTCCTCCTCTCTCTCTCCCCCTCTCTCTCTCTCTTTCCCCCCACTGTCAAACACGTGCACACACACACATGCACGCACACATGTGTACCTGAGCTGTCGGAGGGGCTTTCGCCGCAACTTTTCTGAAGGTGCGCGCTTGTGGTTTTTGGGGGAGAGGCGGGTGCCTGGCGTTCCTCTTTCCTTCTCTTTCTCCTGGAATGCTAAAACTGGGCTGATGGACATTTCCGAACTTTGCATCCCTGATCCTCTCAGCTATCATAACCAGTAGGTGCACCTTTCTCTTTTCACATCCTAACCTATTGTCTTTATTTCTTTTCTTTCAAACCTATTAAGATATAAAATATGCTTTCGTTGTGCTGTGCTAAACTTTTCCTGCTAGTTTAGAAATGAGATGCATTTTCTGCTGCATGGATTCGCTTGAACTTTTCAGCACAAGTTTCGTGTTTTTATTGTTGCAAGTTCATCAGAATGAGATTTAAAGCACAATTTTTGTTTGCGCTATTCTGCATGAAGCACGCGTCCTGTCAGCTGAACGCTCCTCGATAGAGCCGTTTACAGTGTTGTCTGTGTAAGCGTGTTTGTGTGTTTTGAAACAAGTTCTTAAGGTTTCTGGCTTCATGCGGGACAAAAGAGTTTGTTTATTAAACATGAACGTCTTTTGGAGACTGAAGTGACCCTCATCTGAAGGGGACGGGGGTCCCGGGGCCGTGTATGACACACTCTTAGTCCCAAATGAGATCTCAGCACACATTACCATAAATGAAAAAATTTTAAGTTTACAGAAGTTTTTCTTCTAATTTCAATGATTCTACAATTCATTGTGTAATGATGACGTTTGCATTAAAATAAAAAATAAATTGTAAACGTTTTATTGCAATTATAATTGCAATTATAAAATTGATCAGAGATAGTCATTTATTAAGGTGGTTTTGTTTGTTGTTTTTGTCTGAACACTTGCTTTAATTTCAAACAGTAAATCTTAAACATTAAAAGTTCATTTAGGTAAATAGTTAGGAAACATTTGGTGTGGCAGAGTTATGGACTGATATGATGTGTGATTGCTCCATTGATGGATTTATAATATGGATTATTTCCTTAACTATACTGTAACTAATGTGTAATGTTACACCAGTAATATCTGCAGAGATGTCCTGAAATGCACTAAAATACCATCATCAGTTACTTCTGTGGGACACACAGTGTGTGTGTGTGTGTTTGTGGTTTGTAGTAAATGTTTGATTTAAACATATAGACATTATAATGTGTTTTGTAGTTTTATGTTAAACAGGATTAGACGGGTTCAATACGGCTCAGCTCCTCTGACACCGGCATGCATGTATGTTCACAGTCTCAGTGTCCTGTAAAATTACTGCTCAAAATATTACACGGTTGTTCATGTTTCTATGTAGAGTAAGAAATTATTATTATTATTATTAAATTATTAGATTTGATCTGAATTGGTGATTTTATTTTTAAACTGTTACTTAACTCTAAAGCTTCACTCTTTATAGATATAAATGCAGTTTGCAGTTTAATGGCCTGTTGTTGTTTATGTTGACTTTAAATAATACAGGAAATCTAAACTGACAGATCTTCTGATTTATATATCTGTTATTTAAATAGCGGTTGCTATAATATATGATATACTGTCAGTTTTATTGTGCATATCTGTTAGTCTTTAACTGTAAATCTGTTCTTAATTATATTTAAAACAATTAAAAACAATATTTTGCATGCAAATTTCCTATGTGCACTTCTCCTGTTTATAGTAAAATTAAAGAGCAAAATATTTAACCTCACTTAGTTATTATGAAAGTATTTGGAGGAGTTTTTGTGGAGGCAGCTTTTTTTTGTTTTGTCTTTTATTTTCTCAAAATATATGAATGGAAGTGATTTAGGTGTGTGGATTTTATGAAGTAATTTGTAAAATGATGAGAATCAAGTCTAGTATGTGATGAACAGCAGTGGGTTTTTTTTCGGGCTGGTTTGTAATATGGCTGATGGGACTGTGTGTGTCTATCATGACCTCAGATGCTCCGCTGCTCAGACTTACGGCAACAGTAAATGTTTACCAGCAGCACGTTTATGTGATATTCTGCTGAAGTTTGTGCGTCTGATGTGCATTAATGTGTGTGTGTAAAGGCATTGAGAAATGCGGTGATACAGTGGGTCACGTTCCCTCCTCCTCCTCCTCACTGGGACATTCAATATGACCGGAAGCAAAGATTGACTAGACGTACAGTATTCCGTCTTCTCCCGGCTCCATTTATAGTTCTCGCTCACAGTTTTCGTCTTTATGGAGATGACAGGTCGATTGTGTTTTTATGCAGAAAACCTCTATAAGCACCCACGGACAAATTACATTTCCAAATTGTTTGACTTCATTACCGAGTTGGCGTACGGAGCGCGTGCGGCCCGTATCTTTGGCATTTCTTTGCCGCCGTTTTCCTCCTTCCGTTTTATCGTATTAGCTTGAGAAAAGAGCAGCTATGGGAATTGCATTAGTGTATCTTAAGTTAAAAGCTCGGCGCTCTTTGAGAAAGTGTCTCAGTGCTGCGGGCTTAATCAGATTTTTGCTGTCTGTGAAGAGATTCTATCGCGGGTAACCAAAGCGGCCGCCTCTGACACTATCCAGATGGGATCAGCTTACAGTAATTTGGTTTCAGAAAACATTACTCACACAGATCCATGGCTGTGGTCAGCCCACATATTCATGAGCTCTGAAGAGGGTTTCGGTTCTCAACGGTAGCCTTTCGATGACCGTCGCCAGCCGGCTGACCTTCGTGCCCAGAAGTTTTCGATTCTCTTTCAGAATGCTGCACATTTTTTAAAGCAAACAATTAACCTGGAGACCGCCGGGCCATCCGGAGCTTCTTTTCAATGAGCAATAAATACAGCACAGTGTCTTACAGTGTAAATGCTTTCACCTGCGGGACAAACTGGGCTGTTTTGAACGTGTTTAGTGCAGTGCTTGTCACAATGCTTTCCAGATGTGTGTTTATTACAAACACCATGGCTCCTCTGTGTGTGTGTGTGTGTGGTCATTGTTTGACATCAATTCATCTGCATTTAAACAACTTCATATCTAGAGAAATTATTAAAGACGTGTTAGTCTGAAAATAAGTCAGAAATAAAATAGATTTATTTTTTAGCAGAGTGTGCGTGAGTCTCAGTGTGTCTTGACCGTAGGGTCACTTTCAGCCATCTCACACCCCGCGGCAGCGACTAAACCGCCCAATGTCGCCCATCCGTCCCGCAATTCTCACTGAGGTAACCTTGGCCCCCGCGCTGCACCATGACAGCAGGTTTAAAAATAAACGGAGCTGTGTTAGCGTGCACCCCTTTGATGCAGACCGCATGAGGGGCCGGTGAAGGTGTGGTTAAGGCGAGACCCCCGATGATTTGATCAACTTATAGAAAACAAACTTAAACTGGGCTAAACTTTACATTCATGCCATCCAAAAGAAAAGTCTCACGTAATGCTGCATATGCAGTTCAATGCAAGCATGCATCTTGCACCGTTAGCTTGCCGTTCGCTCTTTATTTGCATGTGTGACAAACAGCGAGTAAAGGATCCTGATTTGCTCGATAATCAAATGTCGTGGGGGGGAAATGCTAAGTCTGCTAATTTACACTTTAGAGAAAGGGGAAGAAATAACGTCAGGCAGAATGTCGGCGGGGCGACACGCCGGCGTTTATCAGAGAATGGTATTGGTATTGAGCGGGCAGTCGTTTGAAGGTTATGTTTCTGAGCAGTAATTGAAATGCAAAATAACATTAGGATCGATGGTTAGCTCTGTTTATTTATGAAATCAATATTGAAACGGTCTGTCACCATTGCTGCTCTGATTCCAACTGACAGCCCAACTGTGTGTGCTTCATCCTCGGCATGTTCATTATCTTCACTGTGTGGAATAACAGGACAATGCCAGGAACTGGGTGGGATTTGGGAGGAGAAATGATGGCGTTTGTTTTTAGTTTACTTTGTTTACAGGTAAACACTATGACACACTGTTCGCAGACGCTGGGGGGGGGATTGTAAACCTGGTCATTATTTTGGCTGTTAACATTAACTTGGTTTGTAGTTAGATGTAGTAAACGTGTCACTTTATTGATTCATCTGCATGTTTAAAAGACACATATACATCTTCTACTACAGAAACTTTCCTAAAGATGAAGTGTTTCATTTCTGCATCACCAAACACAACCGAAAAAAAATCATTCAGTTTTTCAGGACACACTGCTTGTTTGCTATTGGTCAGACAGAATGACGTGCTGTGATACTATTGGTTGAGCCAGTGTTACTGTGTCAGGGTGACCAAAATGATCAAACCAACAAAATAGTCACATGAATGACTCTGCATATTAAACTGGATATTATTTGAACACATTCAAAATAAAACAATTCACCTTTAAAATATTTCGGACATTTATGTGAAACATTTAAACTGTTCATTTCAATAATTAATTTTAAAAGCCACATGTCAAAGAGTGACATCAAAATAGTTTAGTAAATAAATATTTTATTTAATTAAATTTTATATTGGTGCATATAATTAAAAAGGATTCAATAATTCTAACTATCATGTAATGAAAAGCATGTCTTGTTTAAATCACAGCAGTTTAACTGAGATGAGTGCTGGTTATAATCTAATATAATTATACTATAATAGTAATCACATTTATTTTGTTGTCCGGTTGAGGTTATTTCAAGAAGTATAGCCTGAGTCTGCAGGTCTGTTTTTGCTTCGATATGTTTATATGTTTGACAATAGGAGGTGTGGTTTCTGTTTTTATTATAATGAGGAAGATTAACACACGCACACACACACTGTCTACTGTACACACATTATAATGATGTCATGAAGTTTCTGTGTTTACTGTAACAATTTGAAGAATATTATAAAGATTGTTATGTATACACATAGAATAAAATCTTTATTATTATTGTACACAGAACATCGAAATTGGGTGCAAACCTAAGGCACACTACAAACACTTAACAAAAATTCAGCAATATAAGACATATTACACATTGACAGACATTCACATGTACTGTATTGCACAATGCACATCATGATTTTGTAAAGTTTTGCATATAAAAATTTCTTGTCCAGCATTGCACATTATGATTTTATGAAGTATTGCATACTGAATTGTTTAGTCCAGCATTGCACATCATGATTTTGTAAAGTTTTGCATATAAAAATTTCTTGTCCAGCATTGCACATTATGATTTAATGAAGTATTGCATACTGAATTGTTTAGTTCAGTATTGCACATCATGATTTTGGAAAGTATTGCACACCGATTGTTTAGTTCAGCATTGCACATTGTGAATGGTTTAGAAAAGTACTGTATTGCACATTGATTTGTAAAGTAGTAATAGACATTATAAATGTCCTGTATATTTTAACTACACAACATCACATACTCATTAGACTCTCTGTCTTACATTAGGAACATATTTGATTTGGCAGCTAATTATTTAGTGGAAAAATGAAGAATATGCATTATTTCTAGTGTAAAGTGGGAAAGAAGGGGAACGATTTAAAAAAAAGCATCCCAAGTGTGTTCCACACGAGCAATGAACTACTTTTTCATATGATGAACTGTTCAATTCAAGAGGGAGCGTCACCGCTGGGCTTACACACTTTTACATATTAACTCTTTCATAACCAGACGCTTGGATTATCATCACATACAGTGTTGAGAAACCATACTTTAAAAGGTTTAGGCCGGTTTCACAGACAAGGCTTAGCTAAAGCTTTAGTTAAAATAAGACATATAAATATTTTTTGTAACATGTCTTAAAAAATATCTTAATGGAGTGTATCACAGATAAATCAATGGCATTGTCATTTTTTCAATTGAGACATGCGTGTTTTAGTCTAGCACTAGCCTTAAGCCTTATCTGTGAAACCGAGGTTAAATATAGTCAAGCATTTTGAAAGAATCATTATTTTCAGTACAAATTAGTAACAAGAAGTAGCAGACATATAGTTTATATAGCAGCTTGAATGCTATAACAGTTGCTGTAGTTGTTAAATGGTGTCATTGTTGAGTGAATTATAAGAGTTTTCTATAAGATTGTTTATATGTGAGGACCCATAGCTCTGTTCAGGACGGTTAGTGTCCTCGTCCTCCTCCTCCCCCCTACATCCTGAACTCAGGAAGGGCGCGCTGTGGATCGATAGATGCGATCTGTTTCTGGACCTGCAGCAGGACGTGGTGTGCTAAGGGTTGCTGTTGTTGTCGTGACTGATCTCATAGTTTTATAAAGCCTGCGGTGATGATGCAGGGCAGACGGGCTAAATTTAATCCTCAGTCAGGAGTTTAATCGCGGGACAGAGTCGGTTCAGTCCCCCTCCCTGCAGTTACCAGCGAGTGCCTTCGCTCCACGTCGAATATTGATCTGTCTCTTTCACCTGCTTTTCTTTCCTCATTTTTCTTTCTTCATCTGAGAAAGTTTCTCACAGCGTCTCATCACTAAGAGTAAAAGCAGCTCAATGTTAAAGATTACTGACACAGATTTACACTAGTCCTGTATTTCTGATGAAATCACAATCTTTCTAAAACATTTTGGGGCAGTTTCCCGGACAGGGATTAGACTAGTCCTAGACTAATACATTTTTAAGAGCTGTCCAAACTGAAAACAACTTGCACTTACATATCTTAAAATACATCAGTGCCCTTTGTTTTACCTCAAAATGCACACATGTAATGTTTTTAGTAAGGCATGTTTGTTAAAACTAGTTATATTTCCTCATTAAACTAAGGCCTAGTCCTGGATTAAGCTAATCCCTGTCCAGGAAACCGCCCCATTGTGACTGGATATGAAATACACCTGACACTATTTAAAATATAATTTTACTAGCTCTCATATAATAATTGTGCTTATAAATTTTGATTAAAAAAGATTAACTAGTGAATGCAGATGTTTTAAATAGTGAAAATCTTAAAAGCTATACATTCATAAACACACTTCAGGAAGATAATCTCAACGTTATGAATTTGAAATAACAAAGTGAAAAAAAAAAACAATAGTGAAGTAATGAAGACTTTATTGTGTGATAACAGGGCATTGGGTCCGGTCTGTCATCTTTTTCTCTCATACGCTCTCTCAGTTCATCTCTTATTGGCTGAATTCCACCTACATCATAAATCCACGTCAAATTCATCCTTCACTTTTTAACATAGTGCGCGTCTTCACCTCTCCTCTGCTCTCTGTTTATCTCAACGCTAATAAATGAGGACTGAACTGTGGTGTGGAGATTAAAAGGGCTCCCGGGAGGGTGAGCGAGTGCTACTTACCCCTGATTCCTGGCTTCACACACATAAAACAGCCTCCGGGGTCGCCCGTCGCCCCATATTCCCATGATAGCTGTTAACCCGAGGCCCTTTTTGGACAGGCGTTTCCATGTGGACACTCGCCTGAAGCCTGTCTTCTTTCTAAGTGAACCTCATTTCATTTGCATTGGTGAAATAGTGCTTTACTCTAAAACACTGTGGTGTGCAACATACAAACTACTCATTAATAAACCCCAGCAACAAATACTACGAATGGAAAATAATGCACATTCATTTTTTTTAAAATAATGATTTATCAGGAAATGCTGAACAGAGCAAAGCATGCAGTGCTGTTAGAATAAAGCGGTGTTTTTTTATGAACTTGACGTACAGGACTGACACGGTGTGACCGAACCGCTGGGCTCTCTAACAGGCCGCCCGACTGTGACCCGTGAGAGTCGAGGAACACAAGAGCATGTCAGCAGTTAATTGAGTTCCTTCTCTGCTGTCTGTTCCTTTATCAGACCATCAGCTGCTCTCCACCATCTCTCCCCTCCAACCCACCGGGTCATCTGATTCTGACCCTGTCTCTAACATACATCTTATATCACAGGATGAGTTACTTATAGTTTTTATATTTCTCACAATTTACATGCATTGCAGGAAATTCAACAAAATGTTTTCAGAATTTAAAACCTGAATTGAATGCCAAACAAAGAAAAAAATCTGTAATTAATGACAGACTTGATTTTAGTGTTAAAAGAGCATCAGGATCTGAGTTACAAACAATAAATGCGCAATGTAAGATACACAATTTAATCCAGACTCTAAATTTTTATTTGGAAGATGCACATTTTAAAATAGCTACATAATGCGTTTGTTAAATGGTATTCACTCTTGAAAATAAAGGCAAGATTCGTAACGGCGATACCACAGAAGGACCATTTTTGGTAGAACCATTCACTCATTAAAGGAATATTTCAATTTCATAAAAAATCCTGATAATTTACTCATCCTCATGTCACCCAAGAAATTAATTTTTTTTGTTTGTTCAGTCAAAAAAACCAAAAAAATTTTTTTTTTGCTGAAAACATTCTAGGACAATGCAGCTTCAAGGGCTCTAAACAATCCCAACCAAGACATAAGGGTCGTGTCTAGTGAAACCATCGTAATTTTCACCTAAAAAAAGGACTTTTGGCCATGACTTCTCGTCTTGCATTGGAGGTGCGGTGCACAAGCGTGACCTTGCGAATTACGTGATCATGTTGAAATGTCATGCATGAACAACTATCACTTCAGTGTTTACAAGTGTGGAGAAAGAGGAGTGTTCAGAGGTTTTTGTATGTGGAATGATACGTCTTTATGTCAGTTTAAGTTTATTGTTTAAAATGGTCCAAGTGTGCGTTTCACATAACACGTGACCTTTGGACGTGATGGCGTAGTGCGTGGGGTCATGCTGACACATTACACAGCTAGTGCAAGATAAGAAGTTGTGGTTAAAAAGTACTTTTTTTGTAAAAAAATAAGACTCAGTTTCTGTAGGGATCGTTTAGAGTCCTTTGAAACGGTGTTGAAACTGTTGAGGTCCAATAAAGTCCACTATATGGAGAAAAATCCTAAAAGCTTAATTTCTTCTCAACTTAGCGAAGAAAGATATAAATATCTTGGGTGACATGGGGGTGAGTAAATTATCAGGATTGTTTTATCAAGGTGGAGAAATCCTTTAATCTAAAGAACCTTTATTCACTACAAACAACAGAAGCTCTTCAGATGTTTAATGTTGTTTATGGAACCATTCAGCCAAAAATGGTTCTTCTGTGCCATGGCATCTTATTAATGTGAAGGGTTGCAGTTTGGCTTTGCAGCCATAAACCAGTGTAGTTTTTGTATTACACCTTTAAATAACAATTTCTGTTTTCTGTCTAAACAAGGAAAGACAAGTCATAATCAGGTTTTAAAATAGTCATTTTTGGTTGTAAAGTCTTGTTTTGGTGCTGCAAAAAGACACCTCACCTTCAAAGTCTGCTGTCTCTGATACCTACCCTACCAAGCAATCTTATTAGGGAACATCCTTACAGAAATATAGAAAGAGACTCAACTCAATGTTGCTATGCTAGTAGAGTATTTATAATATTTGAGAGAGTAAACAAACTGTTGCATGGATGTACCTGCCCGGGCCAATAACAGCAGTTTGTTAAATATCAGAGACTGAAGAGAAGGCCGACGGTTCAGGATAACTCAGTCTAGAGCTGCAATCATATTACAGCATCTGAAATTCTGTTAGTATGAGCGACTGCAATCAGATTACAGCCAAACCGAACATGATGCTTTGTGGGCACCACTCAGGATGAATTTCAATGGGGGCACCGTGAACAAAAGCAGGCGGTGAGAGAGATCAGCGGGACGAGAGAAGGGTTCTTGCCCCCGTCTGACACAGCGACAGGAGACCACACACCACCTAAAAGCATTTCATTAAAACTATTACACATTCAGTGCAGTGACCAAACATATATTAAAGTCGCCATTAAAATGAAAAACTTTTTTATGAAATATTGTAGTGTTATTAATTATTTATCTGCGCACTTCATTATTATTTTAATTCATGTGCCCTCATAATTTTTAATCAAAAACGTTAACCTCCTTCCCTCGTGAAAACAAACTTTTTTCCTGTCACGAGGAACGGCGAGAGGGCGGGGCTATCGGAGACTTGTTTCTGCCCGGGGAAAAATTGTGTCGATTATCAACACGGCCCAATCAGTTCTCAATGGATGAAATCAAATCCCACCCTACATTTTTTCTCGTTCCAGAAGCCGTTTTACTCGTATATGCATCACCATACAGAAAAGAAGACCATTGTTACTTCCGTTTCTTTAATATAAACATTTATGGCTGTCAGATATATATTGTGGACCCTGACGATGAGTAAATGATTAACTTATGATCTTTAGTTCACATTTATCTC
Source organism: Misgurnus anguillicaudatus (assembly GCF_027580225.2). Classification (NCBI taxonomy): domain Eukaryota; kingdom Metazoa; phylum Chordata; class Actinopteri; order Cypriniformes; family Cobitidae; genus Misgurnus; species Misgurnus anguillicaudatus. The sequence continues at coordinate 35,259,631 of NC_073343.2, forward strand.
AATCTCAAATCTATGAGTATCAGTTGAAATTGGTTTGATGTACTATAAGGTTTGTGAGAGTTAATGCACCTTCTGAACTGTTTTAGTAAGCAAGTTTAAGTATAAATAAAACATTATTTTTGTCTGTTGTTTTGTAAAGAAAATAATCAATAAGGAATCAGAAAGGTTTAGTGAAATCTGTAAAGCTATAAGATTTCAATGCCTACTATCTGTGTAATTTATCTGTTTTTTTTTTTTCATTTCTATTTTACATTTTGTTTCAAACAATTAAAAAACAAGATAATCAAGGTAAAGCAAGTATTGTGTGATTAAAATGTAAAATGTGTGGTGCTGGACCAATGTGTTTGCAAGGTACTTTGAAGGCACCACACACAGCTTTTACACATGTAGCCTATTGAAATACTTCCTTAATAAAAAGGTTAAATATAGATGCTTGTTTTCAAAATCACAGAGTAATCGTGTTCAATAATTGTGATTATTTACACAAATAATCGTGATAAAAAAAGATTATGAGTTTTACTAAAATAATCGTGGTTTTGAGTAAATAAATAAATAAACCAACCAACCGTGATTATGAGTTTTATCAAAATAACCGCGACTATGAGTAAAAAAATTATAATTGTGATTATGAGTTTAACCAAAATAATCGTGATTATGAGTAAAATAATAATAATAATAATAACAATGTGATTATAAGTTTTAACAAAATAATTGCAGTTATGAGAGAAAAATGAGTTTAACCAAAATAAGCGTGATTTTGCTCATAATCGAGCAGCCCTAATGCCTACTCATGTTTATGACAAATCCTTTTATCACTACAATGAAGCGTTTATCAGAAAGGTTCTTCAGATGTTAAAGGTTTAGCCTAAAATGGTTGTTAGTCTATGGGATTGTGAATCACCTTTATTTTTAAGCGTGTATGTGTTGTCACATGAACAGTAAGGATCAGACAGCAGTGAAATGTTTCATTGTGATTTTGCTGAGCACATGTTTTATATATGAACACAGAGACCCTTCAGACATTTATGCAATTATTCTAAGTGTCACCTTCACTATGACCTTTGACTCGGGGGTTAAGCTCCTCTTAAAGTTTAGAAACGGAGGCTAAATGGAATTGCCCTGAATGCTTATGTTTTTAATATATAGCTTTTAATAAATAAAAAGGTGCATATGCGTTTAATCAGATGCAGCAGAGTTCACTCAGACAATAATTGAATTGAGCACAATATATATAATGTACGACAGTGTTTATCATCATGTATGCAAAAACTAAAGCATATACTGTACTAGCTCATCTGTCAATGGCAGGTGAATAATGAAAGTATACAGGGCTTGTGTTTTTACTTGCATATGTAAAAGCCCCCCTATATGTGTCTGATAATATCTGACTGATCTCACGATGGATCTTCTCAAGGCTTTATTTCGTAGGGTCAGTGTTTTTTTTTTAAGATGGGCAGGTTTTCATTATTTATTTTATCAGTTAACCTTTATATGAATTTCCAGAGGTTGTGGCACACGGTGCAGTGTTGAATATATATGACACAAGAGGAAGGAAATACTGCAAAAAGATTTAATTTGACACGTTGACCCAATCTCAGCGGGCACAGGCCTACAGGGTGAGGAAAATAAAGTTGACCTTCGACCCCTGGACTTGAACCCTGGGTTAACCACACTTACAATTAAATCAGTCAAAGAGAGAGAGAGAGAGAGAGAGGTTGTCTGAAGGAAATCTGCAGACTCTCTGTGCATCTGTCTGTCTGTCCAAAAACTGACATAAAATCTGAATTCATCTTATTAATTTCTTCTTAAATGTTTTTAAGTCATACTTTTAACTATTCACTCATTTTAAATATTGCAGTGTGTGTAAATATTTAGGTGTGACTACAGTCCAGTATATTCACTATATAAGAAATCATTTTCTTATAAAAGCACTCAGTCCGCTTCTTTCTTGGATATGCAAAGATGCCTGAGCGCTGTGCCAAAGATTTAAATGCAGTGGTGACATAAATGTGCTGTTCGCTCCTCACTCGTCCCCGCTTCAGTCGCAGCTGAGTCTTTGTGAAGGGTGGTGCTGATATCAGGGGAGGCTGAATGTATTGATTCATAGGGACATCACTTCACGTATAGAGACATATGTAAATATTTCTATAATGACTGTCACTATGTAATAAGAATATTTCAAAGACATCAGTGCCAAATCATTTTATGTTCACATATTATAGGTGGATTTTCTATATACAGTAGTACATTTATAAAGTGTATGCATGCATTATCTTCACAGTATAACCCCATATGCTACAAAAGTGAGTGGAGGAGTGGGTGATGGTGGTCTTTTAGCTGTAGATGAGTGTGATGTCATATTGAATTTTAGCTGTGTTGTATAAATCTGTAAACTGGGACTCACTGGGCCCTCCAGCGATGGGTGTTGTTAGATTACTGGTGTAAAGTGTCTCTGCTTTCATTTCAGGTTGGCTGATGTGTGAACTGATGAAATGTCCTATAATCTCTTTATCCAACTCTCTTTCTATGCATGTTAAGGACCTTTTACCCTTTTTCTTTTCAATATGTGTCAAATCGTTGTAAAAATTCCTTATTTATTGTATTGTGCTTGTTACTGTCATTGCACCAGCACATTAAGACAAATTTCTTGTACATGCAACCCACAGTAGTTGGCAATAAAGATGAACTTGAATCAGGGATTTGAGATTTAAGAGCTACATAATCATCAGTAACAAAACTACTTAAACTTTGGACTATAGCTCGAGTTGTATGGACTACAGTGATGCTTTTGGTTGTTTTTGGAGATTAGCGATGTACTTTAAATCACCAACTTTCATTTAAAGTCTGCGTAAAGTTTCATATTAAATGTGTTCTCGGTTTGTCACATCACAGGAAAATGTGTTAGTAATCACCCAGACAAATTTGAATGATTAAAAAATGCCAAGTAAATAAAATAAGTTATCAAAATTTAGATATAAAGGCAGGATTCTCTGCTCTCATGCTGGGGGCGTGTCCTCTGTTGGGACTGAAGCCACACCCACTTGTGGGAAAGCTGCTGTATCTCTCAATTTTAAAATACTGCTACAACCTGAATGGGTCCTTGTGATTGTATTAGGGGCGGGGTTATGCTCGGTGGCTCCAGTTTTAGCCCCGCCCAAATAATCCTGAACACAGAAATGTGGAAAAACTGTAAAATATATAATGTCTGCACTGCAGAAACAATTCTCTGAGAAACCGCAGCTAAAGGGGTAAAATGTTTCATTTTTAAGTTTCATACACATTCACATCAAAAAATCCACTAACATCAGTTGAGTACTTGTGTTTGATCTTCAGTCTCTCTCTTTCTCTCTGTATGTTTTACAGGCTGCTCAACAGGATGGCCGTTGAAGAGCGGCACATGCCCTCCAGCTGCGGCTCTTATATAAAGACAGAACCGTCCAGTCCATCGTCTCTGGTCGATACAGCCAGTCATCCCAGTCCAGGAGCTCATTCTGACGCCAGCGGAGGCTACGGCAGCACCATTAACAGCCACTCGAACGGCCTCGACTCGCCGCCCATGTTCACGGCGGGCGGAGCGCTGGGCGGGGCGGGAAGCGCCTGCCGAAAACGATACGAGGACTGTTCCAGCACTCTGCTTGATGACCCCGGGTCCATTAAATGCGAGTACATGCTCAACTCTATCCCTAAACGTCTGTGCCTGGTGTGTGGAGACATCGCGTCGGGGTATCACTATGGTGTGGCCTCTTGTGAGGCCTGCAAGGCTTTCTTCAAAAGAACAATACAAGGTATTTAGTACATCGGTTTAGACACAGCAAGAATCATTTTCTATGGCTAAAAGTTATGTTTAGAGATTTAAAACACCCATAACCAACTAAAGCAGTAAGTTCGGGCAAGTGTTTGGTGTTATAAAATAAATCTCTAGTCCATATTTGGCATGATAGACTGAATAGAGGATGTGAATATTGACATCATCAGCTTGGTGAGTTATAGTGTGGCGCCAGCAGTGACATGAAGGTAATCAATCCTTTTGATCGGCCTGTATGAGAGCTATACGATAAGATGACCACACTGACCAGAAGCCTTGAATAGCTGTTATTATATCATTGTGGTATTTTCACTACTGTACAGAAAGAGTTTGATGCTGGAATAGACAAAGCTTTTTATTAAAGACATTATAACAACTTTATAGCAATGTGCACCAGACGACTTTGTTCAATTTATTTACCAGAAATAGATTCTGTTACAAAAACAAACCAGTTTGGATTTCTTTTAAAAAACAACATAAAAACAGAGGTAAATATAAACAGACGTGATCAGAATGTGTATCTATCCAAAGAAAATAAGTAATGAGTATTTCACAAATATATCTCAAAACAACGAAAAATATGCAATATGTCTCAAACTCAACTGAATAACATTAAGTTCTTCCTCAAAAGCACTCAGTCTATCAACCGGGTCCAGATGGATCCTTGCTTCCTAAAGTAAAGTGTATGATCAGCCAATCAGATTAGAGCTTGCCAGATTGAGAAAGGGCTTTTGAGTTTTGGATGCAATATATTACAGTATTACTGTCAGCTGTTTACCAGTAACTTACTGTAGATTTATCTTATTTACTGGCAACAGTTTGTTTAAAGTTAAATCAACATTAACAAGTCTTTATCTTTACAAAATAAACCAAAATCATGCAAAGCATTCTGGGAAAGGTTAATTAGGATTTCTGGTTTCCAGAATGCTTTGCATGAATGGTTTGCATCTTATTGGTATCAGTAGATATAAGTAATCGAATCTCAGCGCATCCCTAGTTTTATTGATAGCTCTGTAAATTATTATACGTAAAATTCAGACTTAGGAGCAAGTGTATGTGCATGTCATTTAAGTTAAAATCTGTTTATTATTATTGAATGGATCTAGCAAATAAAAATACTTGCATGAATTAAAGGTGCCGTAGAAAGTAAAACCGTATTTATAGGCATAGATGAATAATAAAAGTTGTGTATCATGAGCCTCAAACACAATTGTTTTCTCCTTCTTATGAAAACCTCCTGCATGCAAAAGACCTCTGGAAAACAAACCAATCTCAACATAACACCAACTGTGACGTTACAGTCTAGCAGTACACCCCAACTTTAAATTAATTACAATGTTGTTGCAATGCTAAAAACAAAGTTGTGACTGCCGAGTTAGTGTTATATGTTAGTTAATGCTATATGCTAGCGTTTAGGCTGAAGTTGACGTTACAGTTATGTTTTGCAGGTCCATACTGAAAAAAAACACAAACTTGCCACTCAAAAAACGTCCATTAACAATCTCCAAACTATTGATTATTACTCGAAATCTGATACAGACTCAAACATAAGATCTGTTTACACACACACAGAGCTACTGAAGGAGAAACAGCCAATCAGATCAGAGATCAACATTATTATTCATGACCCTTTCAAATAAGATAATAATAGACAATTTCATTCTAAAGGCAAATCCTAGGGTTGTAAATGGACATGAAAAACTGACTCATTTTTGCACTTAATAAAGCCACAGACCTTCTATGTAGATATCAGAAAACAATTATTACAATGCATTCTTTGGCACCTTTAAATAATATTTATAGACATGAATATGAGTGTAAGTTATGACAGTTGAGATTGAGTGAAGAGAGTAATGCCGTTTACATTGTTTCATCAATGATGACAGAGTAACAAACCCATTATTTCTGCTTTGATGTTGTTGACAAACAAACAGCAGTGAGTCACAGGACATAGTTCAGCTTTAAAACACAACAGACGCACAACAACACACAAGATAAAAGACGCTTGATCAAGCCAGCGCTCTTGAACAGAACGACGGTCTGAACGATTAATAGTAGAAGAGTTACACGAAAGAAAGAAAGAAAGATCATGGTAGACTCCGTTCCCTCCTCGTCACTTTGTATTGTCAGATGGTAATTTCTCCCTCTATCGCTCGGCTCTTCCTCTTGGAGCGCTGCCTGTAATGGAGCTAATCTCGAAGCGTTTGTCCGAGCCACAGGAGTTTTGTCAATAACAATCAGCGTTCAGCTGGAGTAATTAAGGCCGAGCCTTTTCATTAGGCCAGGGGGAGGGGCTTGTCTCCGGGGACCACCGCCACAATTAGAAACGCAGGCACGCGTCGCCGGGTAATTTCGACCGAGGCAAGGAAGAAGGGATGAAATGAGGGAAAAAAATGAGGACTTTTTTAGATTAAACAGGGACCCTCTTTTCTTTTCAAAGAGAGGGACTAATGGCATAATAAGCAGTCGCGAGTCTCCGGACGAACGAGGGAAGAATTTAGCCGAAAACATAAAAGAGAGAGAGAGAGAGAGCGAGCGGGATAATGACAACAGACAGACAATGAGCTTTTGAGAGAAGATAAAGAAATGAGCTATGAGAGATCAGATAAAAAAACAGTCTGATTTGACTACATTTAGAAAAAAACACATCAAATTGATGCTTTAATAGTTTAATTTAAACAGGATTTTAGTTTTATATGTCTTTCATGGTAAAAGAGAAGCTTAAAACTAGCTGTTGAACAGTCTACAAGTTCACCTTTAACACTCTGGGGTCGACTGCGGGCGCCGCAAACTCTTTATTTTTCAATCACTCCGCAAAGAGACTTAAATTACTCTGCTGATTTTGGACATACAGATATGATTTATACATCATTTAAAACGTTAAAGTGTCTATTTTTTTCTGTCCACTCCCAATAAAAACAGAATGTTGTGCATTTCGCAAAATTAGGAAAATAAACATGATGCGCGTTTTGTTCTCTCTCGCTCAGTGAAGTCCTTTCTGAAATGCGTCAGAAAAATTACCTGTAACTTTACGAATACTTGTCATAGAAACAAAAGATAAATGTCTATATAATGCTTGGAATGTCAGCTTTTAAATGATGTAAGTGAGATCGAAAACAGATATTGTCATTCGGTGTAAACTGTATGAGAAGGAGGAGAAGTACCGTCTCTCTCTTGTTACCTGTTTATCTGTAATGAGATGAGATCGCCACACCCCCGCGCCATTGAAGTGAACGAGCAGAAACATCCATATGTATAACTCGTGCCTCCTGCAGTCAATGGATACCCAATATACAATCCAGTCGCTCTATTCCTTGTTGTTTCATCCGAATGCACCAAACACGACATCTGAATCCTTATTTACTAGCGTATGTGTGTCAGTATCTACAGACCCGACTGTTATCTTTGTTATTCCGCCAAACATATCACCCGATTGGAACGCACATACACAAACACGCGAGTCAGGAAATTCGACGCGGTTTTTGGTATTCTTATAAAATACGCGATTGCAAACAGTACAATCCTTATTTAGTTGCATCTAAGCGCATCTCCGCACAGCAAGTTTATTAAACACAGGATCACTCGCGTGTGCACACATTCACTGCTTTCATGATCAACACGTGAGGTAATGGCGGCGGATGTAAACAAACATTGATAAGTTTATCACGCTTGTCCCTTGTTGTTTTTATACTATAATGATTACAAAAACACAAATAAGAGTCCATACAACGATAGGCAGTTCTTCTTTTGAGCTTTTTACTGCACAAAAGTAAACCTCTTGCTGGCCTACCAAGCACTAATCCTGTGTGTTCATTTTTAATCAATATATTGTTTTATGTGAATGAGTAGGCCGACTGATTTTCACATCATTTTGAAGAAAAAACTCTAGACTACTAGATCATATTTTGAAAAGTCTTGGGAAAACATGTTTAGAATTAGTTTTGTGGACTTATATCAGTGACTTAAAAATTTAGCTTTTTCAAAAACCACGCATAAACATTTTTCTCTCAAAAATACAAACATGTACATACATGTTGATTATATAATATTGTAGCCCAGTTTGTGCTGAACACAGTGTTATGAGACTTTTGCCATTAATATGTTTTTAAGCAACTGAAAAAAGCACAAATGTCAGTTCATGTCAAAACTTCCCCAGGGTCCTAAAAACCCCTTAGACCTCAGAGGGTTAAGACCCATATTTTACATTCGACACAAAGAACAACTCTCTTATTTTTAGCATCCGTTCAAAGTCATCTCTTTATTTTGACCCTTTACCAAATATCTTAGTTCACCATTTACTCCGGCGAAAAAGCAACACATATAGATGTTGTATAAGTCAGATGTGGTTTTAATGAATGTCATCTGTGATCCGGACCTCCGTGATCCTCCGTGGTCCCTTCGAGCTTCATCCGCTGGTCATTTTCAACACAGCTGTGAAGCGATAGAAACCTCCGGCCTCTCGTTCTGATATGAAGTAATACAGCCTGACAGTAAACCTGTAAAAGTCCCTTTAGATTTCGATGAGGAAGACCTTCCATTGTACCGTAATTTACTTACTTGACCCGAGTCTCTCCCTGAACCATGGCCTGGCAGCAGTCCTGAAAAACCATCAAAGAAATTACAGCGGGAAAAATCCTCATGCATCTTCTGTAATCCCAACAATTTTATTAAAAACATTTACTTTTATAAGAACACAAACTAAAATCATACACAGAGTGATTGCCTGATTGATTTTTATATTTAATCATTTCTACAGTAAGTGTTGCTTTTATTTGCAAATTTACATGTGACCTAAAAACTAGCGTTGGAAATCAGACGGTTCATTATGATACGATGCAATATCGTATTTCTCCGCCAGCGATGCAATATTTGCAGATACATCAAACACTTCTTCGATGCAATTACAATTTGATTCATTTATAGATATATTTCTATCATGTGCCTAGTTAAGCTGTTAAATTTTTAATAACTTACAAATGCAACCAAAATATAAACTCTTTGAAAATGGCACAATCTCTGTCTCAATTGCAACATTTACAACAAACAAACAAAAATACACTTTATTTAAATAAAAATGTAACATAAAACCATATGATGGCAACATTCAAAGTCTTTCAGTATTTTGTGCCAAAATGTGCGATAGTGACAATCACTGAGGTAGTTAAAAAAACACTATCAGATAAAAAAAACGAAGATGTGCGCTTTGGTGGAAATGTGTCGATGGACATTTTACATCAAAGAATGAGGACATGGAGAAAAGTCAAAGTTAAGGTACCTCATATAGATTTTTTATGTGTGGCATTGATGCATCATATTGTTAGAATTTTAATTGATGTATCGATCCATATCGATGTATTTTTACACCCAGAATAAAAACATACTGAATTTTAAAATCAAATCTTTTTCCTTTGGCTACTGTACTGAAAGAAAAGCACAAAGATGTACCATGTTATTTGTTAAAGTGCACCTATTTCATTGCTAAAAAAGCAATGTTATTTTGTGTATTTGTAATGTGTTTGCATGGTTATGGTTAAAAACACATTATTTTTCACATACCGTACATTTTTGTAGCTCTAGATTTCACTCTCTTGTTTTTTTGAAACTCATTGATATGAAAAGCTCTGTGTCCCTGATTGGCCAGCTAATCTGTACGTTGTGATTGGCCTGAATACCTCTGATGTCAGCCGGAAATGTGAAGCTTTTTACCATGTTTGAAAGACACCATTCCCAGGAACTAAAATGTTGCATACAATCCATGTGTTTGTTGTAGTCCAAGAAAAGAGATTTACGTTGGAGATGATAACTCGCGTCATCGTTTACTTTGGGGTTTATACCTTTTGCATTGCATATCGTAAACGTGTACTTATACACACTTACACACCAAAGGAAATGTAAAATCATGCATCGGACCATACTGTAGGTGCTCTTTAAAGTACTCAGTATAGCTTCAGTACCTCTGACATGCCGTGCCGGACGACTTCATATTTAGCTCATGCTTCGGTAAACCACAGCACTTAGGAGTGATCTTACTCTCGGTGAATCTATGTGCTTGACTTCACTTATGTGTTAGTCACACAGACGGATTCACATTGACTGTACATAGACCTGTCCATCACTCCTTCATCATCATCATCACATCCACACTAACTTCTGTTACATCTACAGTACAGTACATCAGTTTATATAGATGTTCATCTGACTACATGAAGCACATTTTAGAAAGAAACACCTTGTGATTGGTGGCTTAACATGTCAATCAGACTCTTCAATCTCTTCCTGTAAAATCAGGTTAACACTGAGCGTCAGCCAATCAGACGGCCCAGATACACGTCGTATAGTATCAACAGTGTAGTATCCTGACATGACCAAACATTAGACATCCCAGAATAGGACAGTTCAGTGTGTATATAAATATATGAATATGAATGAAAAGAGTGAGGCATGAATGTGAATGAGTCTCTGTTATCTGGAAACACATAGGAAACATGTTTGATTAAAGATGTTTAGTTCCTCATGACAACAAATGGGAAAACAGGAAGGCAAGCAATCAGACTTTATCACATCCATTTTCACACCTTTATTTACCCCGACCCAAAGAGATCGACTACATTTGCATACTGATTTGTATAACCCAGATAAAAGGCAGAATTTCTAATTATTGAATATATCTTGGGACCCTCCACTGGATCTGTGAAATAATGTTAACATAATTGCATAAGTTGGGAATGGGGGGATGGAAGCGTTTGCTGAATATATTTCAAACCAATGGCTGGATTTGTTTCTTTTTGACCAGATGCTGAAAATAACCCATGTGTATATTTACTCATTTACATGATTATAAACACATTAAACTGACAGCAAAAATGTATCTTTCTACACACTATGAAAGGATGTGTGCGTTTTAACACATTGTTTTGTGTTATGCTATTTAACGCAAAATTAATTTTTTAAATAAATACAAGGGACAACAGAAGATGTGTTAAAACAACACAAAATTTGATTTGTCTAGTTAAATGTGTTGTTCCTAACTAGACATGTTGTTTTGTGTTGTTTTAACACAACTGTTTTAAGAGTGTATAGTTTACAACAGTGGTGATGAAGATATTTTATATATTATTTGATATATTATGTATTTTATACAATGTATCTTTGCGAAATTCATATCATAAATCAAATTTATCCTGTCAAAGTTAGCAAACTGCACTTTGGTCTTCTGTGTGAACACAAACACATCCCGTAAATGTTTGACATTTTTAAATACGTCACGTGTCATTAAGGGATCTTTACGGTATGTGTGTGAATGCACGCACAGATTCTGGAAAATCATTTGCAGTGTGAATGAACCAAAAATCGAATGATCCCGGACAAATCCTGGACACATTTTCCGTGTATTTTCTGTGATGTCTGTGTGAAAAGAGGACATATGAGAAAGTGCATAGAAGCTACATAAAAGGGGCAGTATCATTATAAATATTTTCTAAACATAATCTTTTTATCACAGCTGTATCTGTCTTGCACAAATTCATGGGATCATTTCAGTGTGTGACAACGCTAAACAAATACATTACACTGAATACATTCAATCTAGAAAGAATTAATGAATAAAACTGAGTTAATAACTATAAACAGCAGCTTTACAGCATTTTTAAAGCAGACCATTAAAATTAACAAATACACCTGAATTAATCTGATTATCCAGTGTTACATTTGAGATATAATAGGGCGTACACACCAAATGTGAATTCAACAATTTGCATGAGTAGATTACATACAAAGTCAATGCAACTTTCGCGGGCCACGAAAACAAACGCTATTCACTTCAACCACATCTTCGCGCAAGTTGAAAATATTAAACTCGAGCAAAAAATTAGCATGACATGAAGTTAAATGCGTGAGTAATCTAGAGCGAGGAACGCGATGCTTCGTGTTTGGGGTAACTTTGTCATATAGGTCATTGCTGTTTGAAAGCAGTTGAACAATGTTGATAAATCCCATTAAGCAAAAGCCGTCATTTCACCGTTTAGGTTAACTATAGACCTGATATAGTCCGGTTATGAGTAACCCACATCTAGCCAAAATAAGCTTTTGGTTAAATGTTGTTTTTGCCAAAATAACTTGTGAGATGTCTGATATTTCATCATGTAAGCCAAGTCAACATTGATTACATGCTGGTTGCTTTCATTCATTTATTTATTTATTTATAGTTATAGATATATAAAAAATTTTAACTGACAGTCCAATTTTTGTCTTGTTTTAGCCTATAGACATCTGGGTGACTATTAGACGTCTTTTAAACGTGAAATTGCTTGCTTGGATATATGGTAGTGTATATGATCCTGCTCTCCTGTCCTCAGAAAAGCCTGAATAAATTCAGCGATCATATAGACATTCAGACCACACACTATGAGCGCCGTCTGTCCGCTGTCATTCTGCATTTACGCATTGCTCCTGCCATTATCCATACATGTCCTAATTGAAATCCCTCACTGCAGTTAAATGTACATGGACACAAGTAGAATGAAGGAGTATATCAAGTACTCGGTCTTTTGTTACTCTCACAATGCGGTGAAACGCCGCTTTTATAAATCAGCGATGAAGCTGAAGCGCTCTGCTTGAATAATGTATCAGTAGCTGAATATTCTCAATGTAAATACTGAATGTATGAGTGCTTCTGTCGGTGTGTTATGTAAAGCAGCGAGTCCTCCGCCGGGTCAGCCGATCCGGTGCGAACACGCTCCCAATTTGTGAATCTAATTTTACAAGGTGCGATGCGAACAACAGTATTCAAAGAGTGGCATCATCGATGTCTCTTCTCAGTTTATTGCTTGTCCTGTTTTGTAGTTTCTTATAATTAAAAACAATTGATCAAACTGATTTTATTAAAAAAATGATTTATAGAGCATTGCTTTGATAACTTGGATTTAGTGCTGTGCTGTAAATGTCTATCTGAAGAACGGAGATTTGGTTTTCATTTAGCTATTTTTATTTTAGCAAAGCAGATGAGAACCGGGATGAAAGTAACAAAGTGATTTACTCTGAGCTCTGACTACATCTGCATTTCCAACCATGACAGCATCTTTAGCACACAATCTTTGACAGAGCTGACAATATATCGCATCATTTTGTTACCATTTTGCGCGTGTAGGTCCAGAAAGCTATTTTCAACCATGATAAGTCAATTCCTAAAGCGGTCACTTTTTTCTAATAACGCGTTGTGTTTCTGGTTTCATGTGTTACAGTACTGATCTATCTACAGGTTATTTAGTGACCTAACACATCCTGAAGTTTGACTTCTCAGAGTTTTTCAAAATAAAAGTAAATTAAGTTTAAATGTCAGGAGTTCCTGTCGGGTAACACTTTTGTCCAGCTGCTAATACTGTTGCATTATGTTGAACATTTATATTATTTTATTAGTTATATTTATATGATCTAATTTTGATTACATTTCATTTTATAGTGTTCATATTGTTGAAATGTTTTATTCTAAACAATTTAAGTTTGTACTGTTAGGTTGCTTTTGAGACATTTGATGAAATTTAAAATGAAAATGTAATTTCAATATTTTTTTGCAAAGATAAACAACAAAATATGATTGCAGTTACATATTAACAAGGTCATGTATATTTACTAAAACCAAGTGTAACACAAAAATCAACCTTGTTCTGTTGTGTTACTTTTGTCAGGGTCAAGAGTAACAATGTGCTACTTATGTTCAAAGTGAAATTATACTGACGTCGTCTTACATTTGTTTAAAACTGCACCTTGTATTGATAGATCACACTTGTGAGTTATTGACCACAACAAAAATATATCAGCTTTTATTTAATATGACGTTTTTCAGAAAAATTCTACTTTCGCCCCTACTCTCCCCTAATGTAAAATCTTCTTTCTCTCATCAGGTAATATTGAGTACAGCTGTCCGGCCACCAACGAGTGTGAGATCACCAAACGAAGACGCAAATCCTGTCAAGCGTGTCGCTTCATGAAGTGTCTTAAAGTGGGCATGTTAAAGGAAGGTGAGATGATCATCATACAGTAAACACACCTGTGAACACTGACTGTGTCGTCTATATCATCCCTGAAATCACATCATCTTAACACAGAGAGAATCTGAGTTCACATACTGACATAAAATATGTTTTGGGATTTGGCATTACATCAGGTTTGTACAGTTCTTCATCAGTTGTCTGCGTGTGTGTGTGTGTGTAGAGATGAATCCATTGATCTGTAGAGTTGATCTCCAGTATGGTGTGTAATGGTGCCAGATAAAGACACAAGAGTGATGTTGGACTCATAAATGTCTCTGGCTGACCCGTGGATGTTGGCAGGACCCCGCGATCCTCCCGGCTGTAAATAATTGCGTCTGTTGGGCAGAGAGACAGAAATATGCTGAATAGGTCGATCCGTGCGTCTGACTAATAGAAGTGTAACAGTATTCCAACTGGAAAGGCTTCTGTCCCACAGCTCTCGCTCCCAAAGCTCAGCTCTCTCCGACGTACACTATTGATCCCATAAAGGTTTTCCGAACATCTCGCCTCTCTTCCTGTGATGCTTTTTCAACATCCTGCCATTTGGGAAATCAGCAACTATTAAACACACTGACAAATCCATTCTTTCTTTCTTTTTTCTTTTTCTTTCTTTTTCCTTCTTTCTTTTATTCGTTCTTTTTTCTCTTTCTTTTTTCATTATTTTTTCTTATTCTTTTTCTTTCTTTTTCCTTCTTTCTTTCCTTTTCTTAATTTCTTTGTTTTTGTTATTTCTTTCTTTCTGTTTCTATATTTATATGCTATGTTTATATGGTCGTTCTGTAGTATTTTAATATAAACGGGGAATAACATGAGATCTTTTATGTAGTAGTAAGATCATGTGTGAATGTGAATAGTACTGGTTTGTAGTTGACCTACAGTACAATACATCTGTACATCTCAAAGCTCTTGACTCTGTAACAGAATCTCTCAGCTCAGAGAGAATGAATCACGTTACTAGCTGATGAAAAATTAATGCAAATATATTATCTGGAGGAATAAGAGCCCAGAAAATAGTGGGAGATTGTCATAAATGAATCACCTGTGCCCGGCTTAAGCAATGGATTGAATTGCAGTGACATCAGCGTGTCTCAGATCTTCATTCTTACTACATTTGTTCATTACACAAACTTACATGATAACAATCTGAAAGATGTGAATGATATTCACCCTCAAACTAGAGCTCATACAGTAAAATAAGAAGCTGTTAAACAGCTGAATCTTGGTTTATGCCCTGTGTCCACTGAAGCGTCTTTTCTGACGCAATTTTCACATGGAAACACCTCGCTTTTAAAACATTTTTACTTAGTTGTCCAATCATAGTGGAGAAGGGGCGGGACAAATACAGCACCAACTAAATGGTGCATCGTACAATGACTGATAATCAAAACAAAAGTATCATAGCAACTATAGCTATAATTAATTTTATTATTAAAATTGATATTGTAAATCTTCTACGATTATAATATAATAATATACAGTATATAATATAACAGTACTCTAACATCGTCATGTCAAATTACTTTATTCCTAAGATCTTCTGTTTGATATTAACCAGCGCATCCAACACCCTCAAAGAGTTCATACATTTCTAAAATGAATATTGCCGGCGTGACAAGACATCCCGTTGCCCGTTTTGTGTCCCTCCTCAATGCAAGGTCGCCGTCTGTCTGCTTGCTAACTCTACGTGAGCGCCAAATCAATCAGGTTTTTCAAGGAGACAAGAAAATGACACACGGGGGTCACATCTGTTCACGTGACACTTCATCAGAGCCAATGAGAGAGCAGAGTAAAGGTCACATGATCCACTCCAGCCAAACCTGATTAGACCTTTACAGGAAAGAGCAAACAAGAACTTTCTATTCTCATCACAGACCATAAACCTGAGAAATAAAGATCCATTATTAAGTGTTTAATAAACTTTGTTTATCTGATCAATTTGACGTTAATCCCGAATCCTGAAGTTTTTATTCCTGATCAAAGTTCAGAAATACACACGTGAGTTTATCACCTATTTGTGGCAGAAAAAGACTTTAAGCTTGAAAGACAGAAGAATAATTTCTTATTTCATCATTATTTGCTATTTTAATATTTCAAATTAAACTTTGGCAATTATTACTTTTTGAGAAACCGAATGATTTCAGTGTGTGACAGGATTGTAGAGATGATGTCAGTATGTTTGTGTCGTGTGATGTCCTGCAGGATTCTGGATCTGCTTCATTCCCTCACAACAGGAAGTGATCGATAAAAAGATTCAAATGTCAGGGACTTCAGGTTTTCTCCTGTGATCAATGGAAGTGAATCAGAGCTGGGAAGAAAGGAACAGATACTGTTGAGAGATTACACTGACGTAATCCAACCATTCCTGTCGTTTATACTCGCATTATACTTTTACATCTGTGATCGTATCTTTCATCTCTTGGACATCGTTCAGTTCTCATTAAATGCAAGCCACAACATGGTGCATTATTTGTCTGATAGTGATCTTATCCTGTATGTAAAATATATAGAGCTGATCATCTTCAGAAATCAAAGGATGTGTTTTATGCTGTCAAGCACCAAACAGGATAAAAAGCAATAAAATATTAAAAATAGAGATGCTTTGATTGATCGCTTGAAATGACTCGATCGGTACTCGCTAAATTTGCAGATTTCAGGAACCGATTTTTTGTCATCATATGGCTCCTAAATGTGGGTTCAATTTGAGACCATTTTTACGCAGTATGAGCATTTTACAACCCTTGCTCATGTTTGACCTGCAAATGTGGATTTCTCTCTTTGCCTTAACAGAGATCTGTGCATTTTCTATAAGGGCGCGATTAAAGGGCTCGTTATAGTCGTGCGTAGGTCCTACGGCGTAGCTGCAACGGCGTAGATTCCGCGTCGGTTTTCGTTTATACTTTTGTGTCGTCCTCCATGTCGACGTGCAAACACACGTGCAAACCGCGCCCACCCGTGTAACCACAGTAGCAGCGCGACCGTCAGAGAAGAAGAAGCTTGGCAAGTTAACCCACAAACGAAGAAGAAACAGCAACTTTTTGTGTATGATTTGAGAAGACCAGCAATGATGGAAGTAAATAAACAGTGACTTTTGTTTCAGTTTGAGTTGAATCACTACTCAACTTGGCTCATCTTTGTTTTCACCGTCGCAAACGGAAATACCTATGATGCTGTTTTTTTACCTGACGGGAGGGGTTCTAGTGGACCAATCACAGTGCTTGCAGTCCGCGTAGAACTGACGCGCTGTTAAAATTTTTGCGAGGTGCACGTAAGGCTATGCAGAGCTACGCACAGGCTACGGATAGCCTACGCCGTAGCTACGACTATAAATCGGGCTTAAGTCCTAACATGCAGCACGTTGCATCTTCACATCCCCATTGAACAGCGTATATAACATATACTGTATATATATATCGCCGACATTGCATCTTCATGCTGAAAGTTAGTTATTTTTATGCATTTAAAAGTCTTGACAGTTTAAACTTTCATTTTACTTGCAGCTGCTCTTGTCTGCGAGGCATACAACAAAAGCACAGACAGAGACACCACCTGTCATGCAGCACGAGTATAGAGCAAAGATCTCTCTCACGTCTTAAAGCTACAGTAACCTAATTCATCTCTCAATAAAATCACTTTCTGCTCATGACTGAAGAACTGATTTACTTTATAAAAATCAGTGTATTTAATTTATACACTGAAGACATAGGCCTTTTAATAAGCATATTAAATTGCTTATACATTTGTAGAATTTGTTTTTGTCTAATAAAACAATAATATACCCGATTAAATAATATATCAAAAGCAACATCTGTGCTATTACTTTATCTAGAAAAATGTTACGGTTACAGACATCAAAAAGCTTATAGTACATTTAATCTTGACGAAAAACTGATTCAAACTTTTTTAAAGTTGTGCAATATAGTATAACTTTATTATGTGGTGTGTATATATTCTACAGCTTTTCAGACACTTTTATGATTTTTTTTGTTTTGCATTTTTGTCCTTTTTAAAGTCTAACATCATCCACTTTTATTAGTCATATCATTATGTGTTTTAATTTATAAAGAAGTCACAGGTTTAGATATGAGGATGTGATTTTTCCTTTAAGATAGACGACAGTGTGTTTGTGATCTGTGTTTCTGTCGACTGTTTCTCTGGAGGTCCGGGCTGAACAGGTGAGAGGATTACAGCGGGTGTGAACATGTGTTTTCCAGCAGAAAGGACAGCGAGATCACTTCTGTATGAAGATGACACATTGTAAATCATCTCTACGGGGACACAGAGCGACTGACCGATCACAGTTTACATGCTAAAGTGACTTTTCACACACCCAGTTCAATTGAAATTGACTTTGACAAGCTTGTGATTATGAAGACAAAGATTTAAAAAATGCAAATTAATAGGACCATGAACATTTATTAGAAATGAGTAAAATAAAGGTAGACAGTATTATAGTACGTTGTCACGAAAGCGTTTGGCAGAATTGTGCCGTGAGATTTTTCTCTGCTGTTGGCACATCTTTCAGAGAGTGTCATATAGGGTCTGGCCACGCTTGAAGAAGCCCTGGCAGGTGTTTTTGGGTTAGGTGTTTGCTTTGCGGACCCCTCGCCATCCCTGTACCCCGGGTTCCCTCGTCACCGCTCGTGAGGAAAAATGCCACGCACCCGAGAGCTGCCAAACGGAGACTCTTTGAAATAACGCCGACGGGAGAGCGTTTCAGAAGGGGTCATCGGCAGCCGCGAAAGGCCGAGTTCACCGTGGCCCTGTGAATTTCCTAGCTAAAAACGGGTCGGCTTAAGCCCCCTTAGGCACTGCCAACCATTCCAGCCACGCTGACACTTTCCCCTCACCCAGATGACAGGCACTCATAACAGGTGAGAGCACCAAAAATAAAGATCCCTGCCAAGTCCAGCGACCCACAAATGAACTACCGACAAGAGCGCGCTGCTCGAGAGGAGATTATTGTTTTGAGAGAGATAAAGGAGAGCGAACTCAGTTGACCCCCATGCGGTCACGGGTCCGAGGGCTAATCCACGTTTAAATGCCGTCCGCGCTGGACCTAAGCTCTCTTTCGCCCGCACCGCCGGGCTCGCTTTGAACAAATGACATTGGAGATCTAATGGTTGTGAACCGCTGTCAGAAACGCTCGCTTTTGAGTTTGTTGACCACTGTTGGGTTTCTTTAAAGATGTTTCACATTCAGACACTTGTCTTGTATAAGCCGCCCTTGAAATCTAAACCATCTCCAAAAAAACCTGGTTCTCAGTTTATTGGTGTTTTGGCAGAGAGTCTTTCCATGTTTAACATGATATATAGGTAAAAAAATGTTGGGGCAGGACTTGCTTTTTATTTTTGAGAATTTATTGGATTGTCAAAGTGCTCCATGTGGTTTAGCAGTGATGTAAAGTTATACTAAAGGAATCTGTCTTTGGTTGGCTCTTCTTCTCTCGTCCTGACCCCGGGTGTGAGAGAGATTAGATAGTGCCAAGCTTTAATTCCTGTCAGCATCTGTTTAATTATGGTAGTTACTGCTCTAATTAAAACTGACACCTATGTAGCTCTGAATCCTCACACTGACTCTCTGATGCTTGACAATGGCATGTGACATGGATCAAATCATCTGGTGTTTCTTAAGCCCAAATCCCACAGTGAATGAGAGCTTCAGTAAAATCTGAACGCAACAGATTGTGAACATATTACCTTCATCTTCATCGTGTACTGGTCTTCTACTGGTCAGGATGATAGGAAACAGGGCCGGCGTCAAGGGGGGGCATTCGCGGGCAGTGCCCCCCCCCCGAACAGGTTGTTGTGTTTTTTATTACTTTAATATATATCAAGAAAAATTAAAATAAATTAAACATTGAGGGGCGGTTTCCCGGACCAGGATTAGCTTAATCCAGGACTAGGCCTTAGTTTAATTATGGAATATAACTAGTTTTTACAAACATGCCTTACTAAAAACATTACCTGTGTGCATTTTGAGGTAAAACAAGGGGCACTGATGTATTTTAAGATTTGTAAGTGCAAGTTGTTTTCAGTTTGGAGAGCTCTTTTAAGTGTTTAAGTCTAGGACTAGTCTAATTCCTGTTCGTGAAACCGCCCTTGAATGTTTCATGACTTGTAATGTAATCAAATGAGGAAAATATAGTTGATATATGTTTTCTTTAATTAAAATAGACCACTTTCTCTGATTGGATGTATTGCCGCATCTCACCCGTCTTACGTCTTTAGCATATTTGTGACTTGATACTAGCAACGTGTTTTTTCGCGGTATTTTATGGATCGTGTAAAATATGAATATTAGAACATTTAGAACGAACCAGCACCGCCTGCTTCATCTTCATGCAAACACAGACTGGCTCAAACTCAGAAATTAGAGGTCGAGGTGGAATTTACAAATCTACAGGACACTGTTTTAAGGAAGTTTAATGTTCTTACACGCCGTCTTCAGCTATTTTAAAGGTAAGTTAGCATTGTTTTAAATTACGTAAGCTTAAATGTGAAGTGTGGCTATAGACCGTTAACAGCATTACGACGTGATTATGGTAAAGCGACGTGATTATGGTAAAGCGGCTTTTTTAAAGCTAGGACGCGGTGTGTGCTGCGCTATGAAACGCATTCATTTCAATGGCTTGCACCTCGCGAGGCAGGTTTGTTGTTGCGCTCACGCCGCGGTCGAAGTTCAATAGTTTTGCGCATAGTTTGTGGTCTTTTGCACTTTATACGGGAAATGAGCTGACAGTTGTTTTTGCAAGATATTGTTGCTATTGCGTGCCCCCCTGTTGGAAGCCGAGTGCCCCCCTGTTAGTTATGGTCTGGTGCCGGCTCTGATAGGAAACGGGTGAACCAGCTCAGACCAGCAGAACACATTGACTGGTTTATACAGATTTTTTTAGTAGGAACATTATGAAGTTTTTAGGGTTATATTTCAGATTAATGCCAGAATATCAAAATAATCCAGTAAAGGACTTTTCACACTTGAAAGAGTTAACCACAGCTATCCTAACCCCAGGTGAATCCTTATGATACTTAACCAGGGGTTAAGAGATAACCCTGGGTATTCATAATCAGACACTGTGCATTCCTAAACCCCAGGTTAATGTTTTTGTTAGCATATTTGCGGTGTCATCCATTTAAATTATATTAAGCCTTATACCACGGGTCTGTTGAATGCTTTATTCCAATTTGGTTGATAAATGTACAATGGGTGTTAATTATTTTTCTGTAAAATGCACACCTAACTTGTCAAATGTTTTAATATAACCACCAGAGCAATGTCTCTGGAAATTGTGGTATAAGAGGAATAACTGACTCCGGTCCTTTGAATTATTTGAAAATAATGCACACCCGTGGTGTAACTCCGCTTCGGGTCGTGATGCATTATCACCTTGGGTGTGCATTATTTTTGAATAATTCAACAGCCTGTCGTCAATTATTCCTTGTAACTTAATGTTTTGCATAATTGCGTGGCCACTTGAGTGACGGGTGAACTGCTACTTCTGTTACTGGATTGAAGTTAGGTGGGTGTGGTTTCAGCAACGTCCCGCCTCTTTACCCATTTTCAGGTTATTCACCAGTGATGTACGTTGACACAATGCCAAGATGGCATCGGCAGGCTTCGCCTACTATTAGCTTTAAAAAAGCTCTTCACAAACCTATGGGCGACGTCACCGACACTACGTTCATATTTTTTCAGTTTCTGGTTGCTAATCATCGAGTCATAACATACTAACCCCGCTTCATTTCACACTGCATGCGTTTGACAGTGCGGGGTTAACTCTGCTTCGGAGCAGGGACTCATAACCCTCGGTTAAATACAGGGATAACCCGCTTCTAAATTACAAGTATGAAACGCTCCTTAATCAGGGTTAACAGCAAGGTTTAAAACAAAGATAACCTGAGGTTAAGTGCAGTGTGAAAATCCCTTAAGAAAGAATGAGACTACAGTGTTTATTTAGGACGGAGCTTGTTTACATTGCTGTAATGATAGCATTGTTCATTCAGACAATCTGGGCCAATGTAGATAACTTGTATTTAAGATGCATTTAGTGAATGTGATTTTTAACGTAATTCAGAATCGTTTTCTCTCTCTCTCTCTCTCTCTCTCTCTCTCTCTCTCTCTCTCTCTCTCTCTCTCTCTCTCTCTTTCTCTCTTTCTCTTCACTGTCTCTGATTATCAATAAAAAATATTCAAAGTGTAGTTGGAGAGAAATGAGATTTTACTGCGACTTAGCAACCATCAAATGATCTCCTGGAGTTTGTGAGGAAGAGAAGGACCACAGGGACCCGCGGGTAATTAGGTTAGTGGGTTGTCAGTGTCAGGAAATTGAAAGACAATCCTAATCAGATTCCTGTTTCTAGGGAATCAAATAATTTGTATAAGAAGAAGAAATCTCCTGATTCGGCTTCTAAAAAAGATAATGCAGTTTGTTGTCGCTTCTCTTTGTTGTGCTTTGTGCTCTCATATTTAATAACATAGACTTTATAAGTTAAATGAAATGCAGTTTGCAGTTTTATAAGTTGTACTTTACAGAAAAGTTTTTGTTGCGGTTGAGTATACATGACCGTTCTCTTTTATCTGTGGGTTATAGATGAACATTTTTTCCTCTCTTCTTCTTTTCTTCTTCTCTCTGTTGTAATTTCAATCTTTTTACAGTACAGGTAAGCAGAATTATATGCTTGTAATTTGTCGTAGTGGCACATGGTCTCTGTGATAGTGATGACGTCATTTAACTAGTTGAGAAGTTAAACTGGTTAGTTGATCTGTGGAATGATGAAATAACTTGAGTATGTGTCTATGATGGTCATTGTTTAGAGTTTGTGATTTGAAGCGTTCGTCTCTGGGTATATCCAGCCCACCGTCTGTCTGAAATCATTTAAATGAAACACAAATCATTTTCTCTCTGGCAAACTCATATTTACATTGACTGTGAATGAATAAACATGACAAACATTATAAGAGGATTGATGTAGTAATGTACAAGCATTCTTATCATATAATTGGCTCATAAATAACAGATGTTGTTGTATAAAGGCAGCGCAGGTTTATTGAGTGAATGTTATCTCGGACTGATACACGTTTAATACAACTACACTAGAGCTGCTTATAACACATCTGTAGGATTCATCATTGTGTGCATTTCCAAATACTTCATACATGTCCTGTACTAAACCTTCATGTTTGTCACATTTTTCTTGTCATTTTCATATTTTATTTTACATAACAAATAAATGAAAATGTAATACCCCATGTTGGCTCTTATTATAATATGAAGACATTGATAAAGTGCTGTAATGCATTTAAAGGGCGTGCATTGTAAATGCATCACTAACGACTAACTGTAGATGTGTGTCATAACCAGTGTGTTATTTCTGATGTTAACGCTCTCCAACTGGACAGAAAAGTGAATTAATGTGAAGATGGGTGTGTGTGAGTTGATTGTGTTAAATATTCATCTGTTTAGATGTGTGTCAGGTCAGGTGTGTAGTATCACAGCGGTGTACAGTCACACTCTTCACATATGGAGTCCTGACACCTTCATCACACACTGAGAGATGAAACTGCAACGGCCAAACAACAACAAACATCACACTGATACTGATACTGCACATGAACACTCACTCACTACACATCTTTGTGCTGTTGGCACTTTACTACGTGTACATTTTCTTAAAGGAGAAATTGTTAATTTACACTATATGCATGCATGCATGTGTGTATACTGTAGCACAAAAGAAAAATTATGCAGTAAATGCATCACCATAGATTTGCAGATTTGCACAAAGTATCAAATCAAGTCTAAACACTTTTAAATAAATAAAACACATTATTGTTTGAGTATTGTAGTGTGTGTATTGTTCTGTTTGTGTGTATAATATGTATTTGTATTCGTTCAGGTGTTCGTCTTGATCGAGTACGAGGAGGCAGACAGAAATACAAACGACGAATGGATGCAGAAAACTCAGCGTACCTGGGGCTCACAATCCCACCACCAGCCAAAAAACCCTGTGAGAATACACAAACAAACACACACACAAACAAACAAACAAACACACAGAAACACATTCAAACACACACACATACGTTTACATTTCTACATCCATGCAAACATTCCTTTCATGTCTGCAGTTTTATATTTTCATTTTTTTATATTTATGTTAATTTTATTAATTTCCAAACACAACATTTTTATATTTAAAAAACGTTTAAAAATGAAAATTTATGAAGAACTTTCCATGTTTATAGTATAACATTTAGCTCACTATAAATAAAGATTTTCTGTAAAACTACATCTAACATAGATGATTTGTCTAGATGAAAACTTACTGTACTGTACTTTATCATCTGATGAAAGTGTTTACTCAAATTTTTATTGAATTAAAACGTTGATATAATTATATTTAGTTATTTTGTGATGCTAACGTGGGCATTTAATTTCAACACAATTTAAATGAACAAACACTTTTATATTCTGTCATGCATAATAAATAATTTATACTGATTTAAATAATAAGAGAAATGTCAACAGATTGTTGAGGAGTAATGAATGTGATTATTGTTTCAACTCAATCTGTGACTCTTCTCATCTTCAGTGACGAAGATCGTGTCCCATCTGCTGGTGGCAGAACCGGAGAAGATTTATGCCATGCCGGACCCAACGATGCCTGAGAGTGACATTAAAGCCCTGACGACGCTCTGTGACCTGGCTGATCGCGAGCTGGTGGTCATCATCGGATGGGCCAAACACATCCCAGGTCAGTCCATGACATTCATGACCGTGAGCTTAAATATCTCATAAGTTTGATTTGTTTTGAGTCAATGAAAACATCATCTACAGAGCTTGAATTAATATTTATAAAGAAATAAAATGATATAAAATGCTACCTTTCTCAAAAGGTTTTTAGAGACTCATTATACACAAACATATATAAACATATACACACATTATAATTTGTGCTGGTGGTTTAGTGTGTACATCTTGTCTCAGGGCATCTGTGTGACTGTGCTGTGTTTTTAGGGTTGATAGTAATCATTAGATGGGTAAAATGTTATCTAGTTAGGAGATTAGGAGAACATTGACCCTCTTAATCACACGCACACACACGCGCGCGCACACACACACACACACACACACACACACACACACACACACACACACACACACACACACAGCAGTGCTGCATCAGCACAGAAGGCATTAAGAGCTTACAGATCTCTGCATCACTAGTGACCCAAAACACTCATACACATACACACACATATAAGCACACATATGCACACAATTATATAATACACACACACACACACACACACACACAGGTTTTCATGTCTTATTTTATTCTCAAACACTGTTAAGAACTTTAATGGTCAATGATAAATAGTGACACATTCAGTTTAAATCTCATCTTATTTTCAAGGCACTTTTCACAATTTTGCATTATAGCAAAAGCAACTTTAGAGAAAACACAGACAGTGCAGACAGAAGAAACATGCAGTTATGGAGAAATCATTTCAACTTTACACATTTAGCCGATGCTTTTATCCAAATCGCAGTGCATTACAAGGTATAGATGTTTTATCAGTGTGTGTTCAAACCCGTGCTGCTAATGCATTGAGCTATACAGGAACATGTACAGTAAGGATCTTTATTTAAACACACTGTATATGACAATAGTGTACATGTAATAGTTTGTCTGTCTGTAAACAGCACATACAGGAGTGAGCTGATGTTGATGTTATACTGTATTAGAGTATTTTATTACAGTTTTATGCACATTGAGAAGAAGATTGTGGTGATGTCAAAGACGTTATATTATATGCAGTGATGCCGGTAACGCGTTACTTAGTAACGCGTTACTCTAATTTTACCACTTTTTTTAGTAACGAGTAATCTAACGCGTTAATATTTCCAAACCAGTAATCAGATTAAAGTTACTTATCCAAGTCACTGTGCGTTACTATTTTTGAAAATTTCCTTAGTAAAATATATATTTTCTTGTATATTTCTTCTTGCGTCTTGGGAAGTGAAGTCAGGTGTGCGACAAGTCACGTTTTCAGCACGAGGACAATTCAGGTCACGTGTAAGCGACACAAACGTAAACAACGTACAATGGAGAGAGAAGAGAGATGCAGCTACAAAAACACTACGTCAATTTAAAAAAAAAAAACATTTGGAGTCGCGGCACGGCGCAGACAGTCAAACTAAGAGCAAGTCCCACCCGGTGATGCAAAGCAGTGAGCAGGAGTTCATCCACTACCCAAACAACAAAAGCTGGACTTCAGTGCAAAACCAGTAAGTGTGGGAGAGTTGAAGAACGAAAGTAACAAAGCGATTTTCTCCGAGTCCTGATAACATCTAAATCTCACTATGACAGCATATTAGCACATAACCTCTGAAAGAGTTGACAAATATCGCGTTATTTACTCACCGATTTCCACGTGTAGATCCAGAACTGTGTTTTCAACCATGATAAGTACATTCCAAAAGCGGTCTTTTTTTCTTTTTCATGTGTTACAATACTGATAAATCTACAAGGTATTTAGTATATAACATCCTAAAGACTTCTCAGTTTTTCAAAATAAAAGTAAGTCGAGTTTATAGAGTAAGTAGATCCTGTCGGGTCAAAAGTAACACTTGTTAGTTTTGTCCCGCTGCTAATACTGTGTATAATATGGTAAAAATTTTATATTATTCTAATTTGATTTAATTTTATTTTCATAGTGTTCAAACTATTGAATTTTTTTTTTGTCTCAGCAATTTAAGTTTGTACTGTTGGTTGCTTTTGAAACATTTGATAAAACTGAAATTTAAAATAAAAATGTAATTTAATTATTTTTTACAAAGATAAATGACAAAATAAGTTTGCAGTTACATATTAAAGAGGTCATAGTAATATATATTTAATAAAAACAAGTGTAACACAAAAATCTATCATGTTTTGTTGTGTTACTTTTGACCCACCTGTGTGTTACTTTCGTCCCTGCTGTCAAGGTCAAAAGTAACAATTCACTACTCTTGTTTAAAGTGAAATTATACAGAAGTCGTTTTACATTTGTTCAAAATTCCAGCTGGTTTGGATAGACCACACTTGTGAGTTATTGACCACAACAAAAATATATCTCTGTCTAAAACATTAACTTTTAAAATTAAGTTTTTCTGAAAATGGCCCCTGCTCACCCCTATTTATGTTAAGTGAAGTCAAGAAAGACTCATATATATATATATATATATATCATTTAGTTTTTTAAAACACAACAGTTCAACTTAAAATGTCAGGAGATACATTGTTGACGTTACTGTTAAAAATGCACTTCCAATAAAGTGAGTGTTGGCAAAACCGGTTGTCATTTTTAATGTTGAGGCAGTGGGGGTGTTGGCAGCTACTGGAATGTAACTAACAAAGTAACTTGTAATCTAACTTAGTTACTTTTAAAATCAAGTAATCTGTAAAGTAACTTAGTTACTTTTTAAAGGAGTAATAAGTAATCAGATTACTTTTTTAAAGTAACTGTGGCATCACTGATTATATGTTAATTGTCTTATTGTTTATGATTCATCAGTGTATGTTATTCCAGACATTAAAAATGTGTGTAGTGTTGTAAGGAAGAATAGTAACAGCTTTCTCTGATTGACACGTGAAGGGTGATGATAATATTTATTTTATAAAAAATATTTTTAGTCTGTAATAATCAGAACCAATGAGTCTTTCACTGTAAGTTCAGGAACATCATGTATTATATCTGAAGTCTGTGCTCTTCAGTCCAGTCATATATCTGTGTGAGTTTAACATCACATTAGAACAGCGTGCACAGACTCTGAGCTCAGTTGGCAGTGTTCAGTCTTCTCATATGGGCTGTTCTGTTGATTAATTGATTAATAATCCCAGCGTTAAATACCCCCCCCCCCTCTCTCTCTCTCTCTCTCTCTCTTTATCTCTCTCTCTCTCTCTCTCTCTCTCTTTATCTCTCTCTCTCGCTTTCTCTGATGTGGGCCACATGTTGACAGATTGGTTTTTTATGTGTGATAAACCTTTGACATATATGCACAGGCTTCTTGTTGTTGGTCAGATCACATTTCATTGTGTCTAAGTGCTGGAGTTCCCCTGCTCGCTCACTTACACTGCTGTGCTAATAAACAAAACACTTTTACAGACTTAGAAAAGTCTACTTTAACTTTGAGATGTATGTCTGTGCCAATAGGCGTACAAGATTCATTTGCAACACAATTGTTCAGTTCTCTGAGCTCAGCTTTATAAGCACCACTGGTTGAGGTGGAAGTTTGTGTGTCATTCTGCTCAAACAAACAGCGAAATGTTTTAATGTGTTGACTCTAACCCGAACACTACTATATACTCATTTAAAATGAGTGAACTGTACTTAAACCAGTGGGAAAAGTTTATTCAACTTAAAAAAAATTGTGTGTTTAAAAATTTTGCTGCTTTGAGTTACACAAACTCAAATAAAATGAGTCAAAGAACTTAACTCAAACATTGTATTTATAACTTTCAACCAGAGTTATTTCAATACAACAGCCTCATTTGAACAAACACCGAAAATAATTACAAACTTTTGGTTGTTGTGATGACTGGTTCAATCTGCCAGTTAAGCTAAGAAAGATTCTGGCAATACAAATTTACTTCAGTTTAAAGTTAAATCAACACGATTGGTTGAGGAGGATTTCCAGTTCCCAGCATGCTTTGCATAAGCCTGCATTACGAGAGGATTGTTTGAAATGAAGTGATATTTGATGTGGTTTTATTATATTATATAAACAATGCCAGCGCTGAGTTCAGTCTCTTCACACTTACATACATTACAATCAGATTGACTATTTCTGTGAGCACAAAATAAACACTACTTGAGGTAAAACAGTAGTTTTAAGTATAGTGTACATAAATATGAAATATAAACTTTTAAGTTTGGGTTAATTTTAATTTGTAAATATTAATACTTTAAATTCTGAGTTGGTTTACTTAAATCTTTTTATGTAATCAGTTTCCACAAAAGTACTCTGAACTATTCAAAGTTGTCAAAACTTCAATTTTCAGTTGTAATAAATACACAAAAAAAGTAAATATTTTCCTGATCTAAGTGAATTACTTATTTATTTATTGTTATTCAAAGAAATTAGCTATTAAAACCAACAGTCTTTAAGCTTATAAACTTAAAAAAAAAAACACAGAGGCAATCAGTTAGTAGATCTGGTGTTTACAATGTTTTACATAATTGAAGCATTTACGCTTTTTAAACTCTTAAACTTAAACTATTGTGTTATGAACATGAATGATCTCTCAAGTGATGCTGTTCATTGAGATAAGAGGCAGATTATTTTTAAGAAATCAAATCACTTCCCTGGATAGGGAACATGTCACTTTAGTTAGTGTTTTGTGAATCAGTGTTTTTGATTAGTGCTTGTAGTTTTGCAGTTGGTTATAAAGATAAACTACACACATCAGGTGTCATGTGACATTTGCTGGAATCCTGATGATGGATATGTCTCTGTGTCAGGCTGAAATCGCTGTATGGTGTAATAGCATGTGTGAGAGTACTGTCGCTGATAAACTTCAATTCATCAGCAGACTTTATTAACTATAGACACTAAGCAACAGGCATCAGTATATTGAATTGAAGCACTGATGGTGGGTCACACATCATGATGGATGGAGCAATTCATGTGCTACTCATGCGTGAGATTCTCAAGGGCATCGGCAGGGCAGCGGGCGACCGATGGGACAAAAATCTTCATGCTTAGTGTTTTGTGTCAGGACTAGTTATATTTACTACAGTAGTTTACTAGTCCATGAAGAAATATACTTACAGCTCACTGTACTGTATGTAAGTGATAAAGTACACATCACTTTCACTGTTTCTGACTCCTCCAGCTCTGCTTTAATAGAGACTTCAATAAGATGATCAAAGCATGCAGATTCAGAAGATCTCACATAGGTTGTGTATCATGAGCTTTAGAAACACATGACGCTCCTTCATTCATTTATTATCACATTCATGTCGATTTGCTTTAGGTTTGAGTTTGTTGACATCATCCCAGTAATATTCACCGTCAAAAACTCCTGAATAAAAAGCGAGCGAGTTATTCCTGAAGGATGCTGTTTTCCAGGGTCAGTTCCATCAATACTACACGACTACTCGTTAACTGAAAGATGTGTTTAGCGGTGGAATTAAATGATGTGTAATTACGTGACTGATTAAACTTCACTTCTGGCTTGTCATTGAGTTAAACAGCTCATGTAACGCCCAGCGGTGTCTCACGAGAGGAGTAGGCAGTGATGCGCTCCGGTCAGGAGGTCAGGATAAGCAGATTCAGACAGGGGATTACAGTATTTAACATTACTTCATGTCATATTGTTCACACTTCATTGACTAAATGATCTTCAGCTCTGTGCTGGACTCATATCAGCAATAAAGTACAGATAGATCTTCATTTCAAGGTTGCTTCAGAACCAAGCGCTCTGCTGTGAGATCCATGACCTGAGATCTACACCATCACACAAATAACAATCACAAGACTTAACTTACAAATGATCCCAGTTCTTGATAAAGCTATAAGAGGTTAGTTAAAGGATTACTCCACTTTCATAAAAATAAAATCCTGATAATTTAACCCTAACCCCCATGTCATCCAAAATGTTTATGTCTTTATTTGTTTAGTAAAGAAGCACTTAAGTTTTTTCAGGAAAACATTCCAGGATTTTTCTTAATTTAATGGACTTTATTGGACCACAACAGTTTACCGTTAAAATGCAGTTTAACACAGCTTCAAACGGCTCTAAACAATCCCATACGAGGCATAAGGGTCTTATCTAGCAAAACCATCACCATTTTTGTCAAAAAATCAATTAAAAAAATATGCATTTTTAAACCACAACTTTTTGTCTTGAACTAGCCGTGTGATGCACCAGCGTGACCTTACATGTTGCGTAATCACGTGGAAAGGTCACGCGTTACATATGTGAAACTCACCCTCGCGGACCATTTTAAACAATAAACTGACACAAAAACATTAATTAGTATCATTCCACATACAACATCATAAAGAAGTTGTGGTTTAAAATTGCATATTTTAATTTTTATTGTCGAAAATGACGATGGTTTCACTAAATAAAAACCTTATGCCTTGGTTGGGATCGTTTAGAGTCCTTTGAAACTTAATTGAAACTGTAAGATGTTGAGGTCCACTAAAGTCCACTATATGGAGAAAAATCCTGGAATGTTTTCCTCAAAAAAACTTAATTTCTTCTCAACTGAACAAAGACATAAACGTCTTGAATGACATGGGAGTAAGTACATTTTTGGGATTTCTTTTTATGAAAGTGGAATAATCCTTTAAGCATATCATGTCAATGGATAAAATTGTATAAATTCAGCAGAATGAATTCTGGGATTGTTTCAGCTGTGTTTGAAGCTGATTAAATAAAACGGCATTTGATTTCTTGAGGAGATGTGTACTGTTATATATTTCTGTTAGTGTGAGATTTGCTGGAAAAGTCACATTACCCTACTGAAAAATCCAGCTAAGACTAGCATAAGCTGGTTTTAGCTGGTCTCCCAGCTTGGCTTTAACTGGTATTGCTGATGTAGCAAGCTGGTCTAGCTGTGTTTTGGTTACTTTTTAAGGTGGTCTAAATGGACTTAGCTTGTCAGGCTGGAAGGACCAACTTAGACCAGTTACTGCCACCTTAAACCAGCTAAAACCAGCTACCAGCTTATGCTGGTCTTTGTTGGATTTTTCAGTAGGATAAGTGTTTATTTGTTTAAAGATGTAAATTAATTCAATTCAATTCAATTTTTTTTACATAACGCTTTTCACAATTGGTAATTGTTTCAAAGCAGCTTTACATTAAAAGAAGCAGTGAAAAGCACAGAAAATCGACAGATAGCATAACATAATGCACGATAGCTTAAGCAGCTAAATTTGTTGCGGCTATGAATCAACATTATAAGCAAGGGTATTACTAATGTAACGTATAGAAGAGGGTGCTTAGTTAAGCCAAAGATGGCTGCCTCCCCAGGTTGAATAACCCCCTAGAAGAAAAAAAAAGAATGTTGAACAGTAATTAAATAATTAAATGCTACACACTTGTTGTGGACAGAAGTTAAGTAAATAAAAATACACTTTTATTATGTATATAACGCGACTATTAAGCGATCATCATCCAGGGACATTTTATTTTAGCTTCCCATCAGAATTTCGAGTCTGAACTCTTTGTTTTATAAAAGGAGATAAAACTGTTACTTGTGTGTTTGTTTGCTGTATATGTGAGAGTTTTTCAGTTGTTTCCCTCAGTAGATGTTGCATTGTCTCTTTAGGGTTTTGTGTCAGGTACCTCTTGTGTATAATATGACAGATGACAAGCTCATTACAGCCGTCTTAAAAGCCGCACCAATCGTCAGGGTTTGAGAATAAAGTCTGTTTCTTCTGTCACATCAGATTTATTTCCCATCACAGTGATTGTTGATTGACATTTGACTCAAACTACAGACTGTCAAGTAAGGAGGCCATAAAGTGTCAGAAATAAATGTTCATAAGCATGTACTGTAAATGCATGCAGATAAAGTGTGTGATGTTTTATGGCTATTTTGTTGGTAAACTTCTGTCATAAAAAGCCTTTTTGGAAAGGTTTGACTGTTGTCTATTTTGAGAATTGCCGTCTTTGATTTAGGGGTTTTGAAATATAACAGAGAGAGAGAGAGAGATGGCTGAGCTCATCTTTCTCACACAATATGTTTCCAGCAATGAACTTTATTAGACTGCATAAAAACAAGCTCAAATCTGATGACATTTTTTACTAGTGCTTAGATCACAGTTGTTTTTCTTCTGAGAGAGAACCAAGATATTTGTTACTTGCTGGTTGGTTTTTAAAGTTTCATTTCTAAAGTGTAAAACAGAAAGTGTTGTGTAAGTGACATATGGAGAATGATTTTCAGAAAAGTTTACAATATAGCCATACATTATATATGAATGCTACGGTTCATTGCTTTACTAATGAGCTTTACTGCTTGGCAGAGGAATTAGTATTATTAAACGTGCCAAAGAAAGCATTGTAATAATCTGTTAAATTGTTCTCTGATAGAAGGTTTGTGTCTTTATTAAGTGCACAAATGATCCAGAGTCAGTTTTTCATGTCCATTTACAACCCTAGGATTTGTCTTTAGAATGAAATGGTCTATTATTACCTTATTTGGAAAGGTCATGAATAATAATGTTGAACTCTGCTCTGATTAGCTGTTTCTCCTTCAGTAGCTCTGTGTGTGTGTAAACAGATCTTATGTTTGAGTCTGTATCAGATGAAGATTTTGAGGAATTATCAATTGTTTTGAGATTGTTATGGACGTTTCTGAGTGGTTAGTTTGTGTTTTTTTCAGTATGGACCTGCAAAAGTAACTGTAACGTCAATAGTAGAACTTCAACCTAAACGCTAGCATATAGCATTAACTAGCATATAACGCTAACTCAACAGTGACAACTTTGTTTTTAGCATCGTAACAACATTGTAATTAATTTAAAGTTGGGGCATTCATCTCGACTGTAACGTCACAGTTGGTGTTATGTTAAGATTGGTCTGTTTTCCAACATTTTTTTTGCACGCAAGAGGTTTACATAAGAAGGAGGAAACAATCGTGTTTGAGGCTCATGATATTTCATTACCATCTACAGATCTTTTATTATTCATCTATGCATAGGTAAACACAGTTTACTTTCTACACCGCCTTTAATACCAAATGAAATAATTTAAACCATATTCATGTGCTAATACAGTGTGCATATGAATCTTTTCACTGCTCAGGTCTGTAAATATATTTTTTACAGTTATATAATTTCTGTTGTGTTGAAAATGAAGTGATGTGTGTGTAAGTATGCGGCTCAGTCCTGTTCTCCAGCTGCACCTGTTCATCCCGTCACCTCCATTCCGGCCCTTATTGATCTCCTTTCACATTGTCAGGTGCCCTGTGGTCCTGATCACAATCTGTTAATTAATGTATCCTCCAGTACGCCCGGACGCTGTTCGCCCGCCTGATAAGAGAAATTAAACACTCAGCTTCCCCTTTTTCCTGCTTTCTTATTTTCCTTTCACTCTTTCTGTCTCTCGTCCCACAAACACTCCAAAGTGTCACCCGTCGGCTGATAGACATCGCCTGCTCATCAATGAGGCCTTTCATATGAAGAGGGGAAAGTTTGGGGTCAGGTGTGGTGTGGGGTGAGCTGATCAATACTGTAATCTATCAGCTCTTTAATGGCGAGTGGGACAGATAGCGCTGCTTTACTGGACTTGTAAAGCAATGATTTTAATCATGGCGGTGCGTTGATGACGTCTCGTATGATGTGCAAATGGTGGCAAACAGATGAGGAGAGGCAGTCGTGGAGAGTTTATCGACAGCTGTCAGAAGATGAATACTGAGCACATGCGTGACGTGTTACCCTGTTTAAAAAACAGTGCTGTACCGTGGTATTTACTTTGATAAAAATACAGTAATATCACAGTAAAATCTGTACACTGTACTGCGCTTTATTGTAGTTAGAGGAATGTTTTTTGATTTTTAAGATTTTGCTTTATAAACTATTATGATCTTCTATGTTAAAATCATTTAATAATAAAATGAATGTGAGCAAATGTTATACACACAAAATGTGTTGTTTTATTTGTGTAAACATTAGATTTTTGTTTTATTTTATGACAAAGTTGATAAATTCTATATTTAATATTTTTGAAATGTTAGTTTTCTCCGATTACATTCAGATGAGCTCACTATGAAACTGAATGTCTGGTTCTTTGCTCAGGTTTCTCCAGTTTGTCTCTTGGAGATCAGATGAGTTTACTGCAGAGCGCGTGGATGGAGATCCTGATCCTGAGCATCGTCTTCCGCTCGATGCCGTACGAGGATGAGCTGGTGTACGCTGAGGATTATGTGATGGATGAGGAACACTCGCGTCTCACCGGTCTGCTGGATCTCTACGTGTCAATCCTGCAGCTCGTGCGCAAGTATAAGAAACTGAAGGTGGAGAAAGAGGAGTTTGTCACGCTGAAGGCCATCGCGCTCGCCAACTCAGGTATATACCTCCACTTTATAATGTGTCGGTCAATTTAAGCAGAACAACAGCAGACACATCTGTCTCAAGTATTTCTGTCTGTATCTGTGTACACAACAAAAACTCATGAAATCAGTTTATCCTAAACAACATTTTGTTTATTTTTATTAAGACATCACATTTTAATGATGATCATCCTCTTTTTATCATCTATTGTTTATCTACCATCTTAAACAATACTGAGATTTATTTCAGTATAAATTGTCATTAGCGAATACTTGTGCTTTCTGTCATGTGTTCATTATTTATCCGTTTTTATGATAGTAAGTGACTGTGTATAAGTTGATTTTATCACAACATACACGTGCCTGTTGGTGCGTGGAGAGGTGCATTGCAAAAAAAATGAATTTATTTTCTTTGTATTTTTGTCTTTTTTCAGTACAAATATCAAAAAAATCTTAAATTAAGAAGCATGTTCTTGATTAACAAAATGAAAAAAGAAAATAAGTCTAGTTTATAGACAAACAATATACAATTTAAGTGAATTTGTGCTTGAAACAAGCAAAAAAAATTGCCAACAGGGTGAGAAAAGTTTTCTTGAATTAAGTATCTAAGAAAAAAAGACACTTAACCAATTGGCAGATTTTTTTTGTTTTATGCACAAATACACTTAAATTGTATTTTTTTAAACTTATTTTTAGGTTATTTTGCATGCATCTTAATTTAAGAATTTTTAGATATTTGTACTAAAAAACTAGAAAAAATTGAAAGTATAACACTCATGTATAGCTCAGTGGTAGAGCATGGTATATTAGGATGATGAAAAAATCTTTACATTACCAAAGCACAAGAACATTACTGTAAACTTATGCACACAAAATATGTTAAAAATATAAAGTAGCCTATATAAGAATCTATAAATAAGTCCATATAAACACAGTAACTTAAAAGTATTAAATCATTTTTAAATCATGAATAATGTTCATTGATCGCTACAGCGACAGCACACGAGATAAATGTAGCGTTTCATTAGCAGTAGCAGAGCTGTCAATCAAATGTGTTAAGAGTATAAGAGCGCGCGCACGCCCGCGTCTGTATCGACATCCGGATCAATGATGCTTGCGCCACCCGCTCACGTCTCATTCAGAATCTCTCTCTCTCTCTCTCTCTTTCTGTCCGGTTGTGAAATGAAAGTGCTGATGGAGGCGTTTGTCGCGCGTCAGGCGCGTCGCGTCAGTTTGATGTGTCTCGTGGGAGCGCCTCTGTGTGACAGCAGTGAGAATTCATCGCTATTGATTTTATAATGAGCGCTTTATCAATGACATCGACAGCCTGTGTGTTTCTGATGGATTACACCAAAAATCTGTCTTCACCACACGCGCGCGTGCACGTCTGTTTAATTCATGACTAGTCAGGAGGACTGCCATTAAACATATTGTGTAGTACAATGTAAAATACATACAACATCAAACAATAGTGTAATAATCAAATAATAAATATTGAATAATACAACCATGAAAAATTAACTATGTTTACAGTTGAAAACAAAAAACATCCTATAGGGCCTAGTTAAACCATTTTTACTGCAGTAAAACCCTGGTAATCTATACACCAAATAAAGTTACTACAATAAAACATGTTTTTGTATATGATGTAAATAAGGATGTTGTACAGTCAGTCATGAAGAAATACTCCTGACAGGATCATTAGAAGCTCTTATTACACATCTACATAGATCAATAAATAGCACATCTTGATGGAAATGTAATTGATTTAATTTGATAAGTTTGTGGAGTGATTCATGAGACTTTCAGTTACAGCATCACTTTGATGTCATGACATAAAAATAATATTTCACTCTTGGTCAAATTTAGCCAATTATAGGTTTCTATACTGTATGAAAGCCTTTTTCAAAACTCATTCTTTCATAGCTTGTCTGTACCAAAACGTCATGGTTATCTGAAGTCAGCTGATCGCTGTGATTTTCGCTACCCAGTCTCAAGGTTTCGTGATATAGTCACGTAATTTTTTGATTCTTTTTTCGTGAAATTATCACAAATTTCCATGTTTTTTCGTGATTGTATAACGAATTTGTGTGATTATTACGTACTTGTTACTCAACTGTTTTTTTCTATTTTTAATCCATTGTCGCTTCGGTTTAGGGTTAGATTTTGTGCTTGCATTAGAATGTACATTGGTTTATACTATTTTTTCTGATTTATTTTTTATATGTCGCCTGACGTTAGGGTTAGAAAATAGGAAAAAAATGTTGATCAACCAATACGTGACAATCACACGTAAAACAGGAATTTGTTATACGATCACGAAAAAACGCGGAAATTTGTGATAATATCACTAAAAAAGAATCAGAAAATCACGTGACTACATAACGAAACTTCGTGAGACTGGGCTGCAAGAACACAATTTGGAGAATAACAGGTTTAGTAACATAAGTTACATAAGTAAAAGCGACTTTACTGTGGTAAAAGACTTATTTTAGTCACTGCACAGCAAAATCAGCAGTGTTAAATGAACACTGCTGGTGTATATATGGGGACCATCAGGTCTGGTGTTACTCATATAAACACCAGCAGTGTACATTTGCTGATTTTGCTGTGTCACAACAGAAAATGGTGACACCAAGGAACACACAACACTTCTTTATTATGACATCATTCACTTATGTTCTTATTCTGTTATTGTAAGTTACATACTCTATAGACAACGAAACATTTTCCAGTTCAAATCAACTTTCTGAATGACAGAATTAGAGGATTACAAATGGTTTGAGAAAAGCATCTTTGTATAATTCAGATGAAGTTATCACTGTTTTGTCCTCAGTACAAAGTGTCTTGTTTTGTCCTTCCGACAGACTCGATGCACATAGAGGACGTCGAGTCCGTTCAGAAGCTCCAGGACGCTCTTCACGAAGCCCTGCAGGATTACGAGAGCTGTCAACACGCAGAGGATCCTCGACGCGCTGGAAAGCTTCTCATGACGCTGCCTCTCCTGCGACAGACGGCCACCAAGGCCATTCAGCACTTCTACAGCATTAAAATGCAGGGCAAGGTGCCCATGCACAAACTCTTCCTGGAGATGCTGGAGGCCAAGGTCTGATTGGCCGGCCGCACTGTTGTCAGGTGACATCATCGAAGCATCAGCGAATGAGGTGTGGCAGAGACGCTCCGACTGCGGAGGACAGATCGGTCCTCTGACGGACACACAAGGATGAAGACTTTCCGCTCGTCTCGCTGAGATGCCAGACGTTTTTAAAGACCTGAAAATGAAAATTAAATGAGTAAATTGGTTCAAAGTATAATTATAAATGAAAAAAGAATTTAAATATCTATAACAAAAGCTATGTTCTTGTACAGTAATGCTTTTTTTGGTCATGATATGTGATTATATATGATGGAAGACGTGGATAGTCTCACTTAGATGCTCATTTTTGTTCCACTTTTTTAACAATTCAATCCTCTGTAGAACCTCACATCATACAGTAGTTAAACTCTTCAGACATCACCGGGACTTGTAAATATTCACCAGGATCGGTGAAACGCTGGCCGGATTGCAGGCATTTGTCTCGCCCGGTTCTTCCCTGAATGTGAACTTGTTGACGTGTTTGAATATACCTCTTCCGAACGCTGATCCCGGACCGCGGCATCATCCTGGACAACATCTGTAACGTGTTCATCCGATCGTCTATAGTCAGGACTTCGGTCAAAGTCTTTATAAAATCAGCAATAAATCAAACTCATTTGTTTATCTGCAGATGGGCGAGAGGAGCGCCACTGCCCGTGTTGCACTCTACTTTTAATGCACTTGTTATTGTTGTGGTCTAATTTTGGCTCGTGGGCCTCAGCCCGGGTGACTCAATTTGGCAAAGGTGAGAGTTGAGGGAGGTCCTGTTGGGTAAAGTGGCGTTAGGTTTCAAAGGATTTACAATAAGTGACGACAGTCGATCAGACCGCACGTATGTCAAACGCTCTATTTTAGGCTCATTAAGCCACACGGGCAGAGCCGAGCCGTACGGAGAGGAAACGAGTCGCCCATCATCCGCTCGGAACCTTTCAGAAGCTGCCAGGACTTTTATAGCCATGTACCCAAATGAAGGTGGATGACAGGTGCAGGTCTTTATCACCAGCTTTATTTTTAGATCGGGAAAGGTTTTTGACACAATAGCATTACTGCACCTCCTACTGAAATGGCCTCTGAAGTACAGTAGATGTCCATCTTAGAGCCTTTTTACACCTGCTCACTTCATGTGTATTCTCTGATCGGATAGCTATCAGATCGTAAAAAGACCAAGTGTAAATGCCCCGAAACGTTTCTCAGATGGATTTAAATCCGATTGTTCAGGATGCATTTCAGACGAAACTGGACAAGTGTAAATACATATGGTTGAGGAAGCAACATATGGCAGATTGATATCCGATAACCAAGATGCATTTATGTGGCCGAATGTAAATGGAACGGTTTTAATAAATCAGGCCCTGTTTACACGAGAATGCTCAAGGGTGAAAACGTAAAAATATTTTATCGGATGTGCCTTCCGTTTACACGGTGAGGGCATTTTTGGGGCTTAAAAATGCAAAAAAGTGAAACCATCCTCCAGAGTGGAAATCTTAAAAACGCTCTCCTGTCTAAAGGGTAAAAACGCAAAAGTCTGCTTTCCAACAGTTGTACGAAATATTCACAGCTAGTTAATCAGAGAAGGTGCATTAATTACCTCTATCAAATTGTTGATGCGCCAGTTTGTCGGAGGCAAACCTGGACGAGACCTGGGAGAACAAGGAAGAAGGTTGTACGCAGGCATGTGGACTTGGTGTTGTTGTGTGTCAGTGCTCAGCCCAGTCTCGCGAAGTTTTGTTATATAGTCACATTATTTTTTAATTCTTTTTTCGTGATATTATCACGTATTTCTGCATTTTTTTGCGATCGTATGGCGAGTTCCTGTTTTCGTGTGGTTGTCGGGTATTGGTTACTCAACTGCTTTTTCCTATTTTCTTACCATTTTTGCAGCGGTTTAGGGTTAGATTTACAAAAAAATTAATCCCTACCCAAACCCAACTCTAGCCCTAACGCCAGGCGACATATAAAATATAAATCAGAAAAAGTAGTATAAACCAATATATAAAGTGACATTCTAATGCAAGCACCAAATCTAACCACTAAATCTAACCCGACAATGGTTTAAAAGTGGCAAGGGGCAGTTGAGTAACCAATGCGTGGTGGTCACACGAGGACAGGAATTCGTTGTACGGTCGCAAAAAAAACGCGAAAGTTTGTGATACTATCATGAAAAAAGAATAAAAAAAAATGTGACTATATCGCGAAACCTTGTGAGACTGGGTAGCAGTGCTTCACATCGCCACCTAGCCACCTGGAGTGCATAATACATCGAATATCACACACTTTTGCGTCACCATAAAGTGATAATGAAACGCCACTTTTGCGTTTTCTCTTCAGATCGTTTCCATATAAACGTAGCCTCAGATAGCTATCAACCAGAAAAAAAGTGACCAGGTGTCAAAAGGCCCTAAATCTCCACTGAAGGTCCTGGCTGTGAGAACCACCACATTCCATCTGTATCCAGTTTTGTTGTTTTCCATTCACCCTGAAAAGTCTAAAATCCCAACCTTCTCCATGGAAATGTGCAATAGATGTATAGTCAGATATCCAGCTTGTGCAGAAATGTTCCTGTCTTTTGTCATACACGTGAATGATGTTTCATGCTGGACTCACCTTTAAGCCAAACAAATGCAATAATATGTTTCTACATTACACAATAACGGAGACAGGCATGTAAAACATGGTGTAATAAATGATCTGTTGATGTGTTTTTAATCCGCAAAACAAATGCTGTCATTATAGTTTGGTTTCTTGAGATACCGAGGCGTCCCATATCGTACGTCTGACTTTGAACGTATTGCAGCATTTG
Source organism: Misgurnus anguillicaudatus (assembly GCF_027580225.2). Classification (NCBI taxonomy): domain Eukaryota; kingdom Metazoa; phylum Chordata; class Actinopteri; order Cypriniformes; family Cobitidae; genus Misgurnus; species Misgurnus anguillicaudatus. The sequence goes on from NC_073343.2 coordinate 35,300,448, forward strand.
CTTTGATAATCACAGTAATGTCTTTTCATTTCATTTGTTTTGCATGAGATGATGTTGTTCATTCAGTTGTCCAGCAGTAGGAGATGGAGTGGATGGGTGAGGTGACTTACACACTTAATGTGATGTGTGTGTCTGTGTGATGGAGGTCACTTTTATATTATTCTGCTCATTCAATGACTTCCTAATGGAAGAGGGTCAGACTTCTTCCCATTAAACTTGAACCCATCACAGTGGTCGTGTTTGGAGCAGAACCATAATATGATACAGGGATTCACTTTTATATGCAGTGCAACCATGTGGATTAACTTTAGGGATCAATTCTGACCAAAATCATGCCAGAGTAGCGCTCCTTTACATCGCATGTCAAATACTTCATTTCTCCCTCGCCAAGTACGAGACCGTAAAGACTTCAATACTCAGTCTGCTGTAAGCGTGACGTTCGGATGTAATAGGGTTAGGTTTGTAACACAATCTCTACTAGTACTGTTGATAACTAGGTTACTTATACACATCACTTTCTTAACATGTTTCAGGTGCTTTATCTACATTCATTTTACTGAAACTACAAATCTGTGTTAAATATTCGTTTATGCATCTCTCTTCATACTGAACACTCGATGTTTGGAAAGAAATAATGCTTATCTGTATATTTTGTTAGTTATTTATTTGCTTATAAACACTTTGAATTCAACATGACCGGGTCAGAATTGGTCCCACGATGTTCATATGTCAAAATGATGAAGACTTTTAAGTTTCTTGTAAAGATATTCATTGTGTATATGGCCACGCTGTATAATAATATCTCATATTGTTCATTTAACAAGACCTGTGTCAAATTCTTTTATAATGTCCAAAAAGATAAAGTAACAAAGAAAATCTGAAGTATTGCTGGATTTTTTCTTTATTTCACTAAAGTAAGCTCTTAATCTACACACACAAAAAAAACATGTTAAAGTTTATGATGTGAAATGATGAATATTGTGTGAAGAGATATAATTAAGGTCTTATAAATCAAGAATTATTTCTATATAAAAGACCAAAAAGTATACAGAAAAAGACTAGATGGTTTCAGCAGTAACAACATAAACAAGCAGCTGTCGTGGTCCGCAGTTAACTTCTGGTAAACTCTGCTAAGAATAAAAACAACAAAGTTCTTTAAACGTATTTATATAACAAGCAAAATAACAACACATAGATTACCTAGAAAACCAAAACATTTGTTATTTTCGACGAGGCATTTGTTCAAGAGATCCGTTTAGCAAATAGTCAGACCATTAAAAACCAGAAGTAAAGTTCAGATCTAGACGTGTATCACGTCAGCACACGTGCATCAGATGAAACCGTCTTTTCCTATGGAAATAAAATAATATAAAACTGGAAAATGTAAGATTACATGCTATTATTATTAAATAAATGGTATTATAGTAGATGTTTCATAAAATTGACATTAGTGTTACTAACTGTAAAAATAATTGTCTATATGATTATAGTTAGATTGTAATATATTAATTGTTAAATTAAGAAAGCATCATTCAGAAAAAAGATTTAAGATAAGTTTAGTTGAAAATGAAAAAATGAAAATATTTGACTCAATAACCAGTTTGTCTGAATGTGAAAAATACTTTTTTAATGAAATTATATTTAAAGGACACCAAAATGTTACCAAAATCCACATTAACAGGGACATAAATATGTGTTAGCAGTGTGTGAACACAACCATTCTTCCATGATTCTTTAGTTAATGTGATGTCACACTGATAAAGCCCCGCCCATGGCCACTGACTGACAGTCCTGCAGAGAGTTGTATGCTGTCCACCGTATCTCAATAGTGACACAGAGTCTGCACATGAATAAATCTGAACTTTAAAGATGATCAGAATTGTTGTAAAATACTAATAAGCGCAGTATGTATTGAAGGTCTCTCAGTATTACTCTCAGTGCTGATGTAAGTCATTGTGTGTCATTGTGAGTGATTGTGTTAGACCAGAGCTGCAGTATACACTTTACATACAGCAAGAGCTAAAATTACACTTAAGACTGAAAAGAGAGAATGCAGAAATCCCACGAGAGCTGCTGGCACAAAAATCAAACGAACGACTTCCTCTTATAAAAATCCATCTGCTGTCCTGTGAGCTTCTGCTGCTGCTGTCTCATAGATTTCCATTCAGTGTTTCTGAGTGTTCGTGTAAAGTGCTTGTAATGGGTTTTTTTAACATATTTGTCATTGGACATCAGCCTAATACAGGTGGTATTTACAGTACATAGTGAGGATGTCCAGACTTTTGATATTTGAACACAACAAGGAATGCTAAAATTAAACAACATTTACAGGCAGTGTTACACTATTGCATACAGTTTGTGTGTCATAGACCAAATAGAGATCAAAAACAGAAAACAGGATACTGATTGAGACGTGATAGCTACAATACACATGAACATTATTAGATATATCCTCCTCATTAAAAGATGTTTGTTTAATCTGGACACATTAGTGTAAAATATCTCACCGCTGCCCTCAGCAGAATGTTTGATTGTTAAAGATCGATATTGAAGCAATAAGATGAATTGTTTTTGCTTATTGGGATATCGGATGCTGATCCTAAAGAGTCCAGATGGATCAGGATAACATGGAAGCAGAGGAATTCAGACTGGGTTGAGATGTTGATGTGTATGTAAGGTTCATGTGTCGTATGTCTGGAGGAAATGGTTCAGAGTAACATGAGATGGAGTCGACCTTTTCTTCATGCCAGCCAAAGGTTAGAAATCTCCACTGGCCTTTAAAGAAATGCACTCGTTTGCCATTACAGTGAAGATCTTTCTCATAACGGCAAGCAGACAGACAGTCTCAAGAGAACATACAACATCACTCTCTCTCTCTCTCTCTCTCTCTCTCTCAAAGAAAATATTTTACATTTATATGAACACAAACTTATAAAGAAACGCATACACAGTATGGACATTTTGTGCATTATAGTTTATAAAACTTTCCTACAAAATTGTTTAAAAATCTGTATGTGAAATGAACAGTATTGCCAGACATTTTAAGCTTTAACAGCTTTTAAAACAAAACTATTTTTTAATAGACACATAACATGAGACTGAGCAGAAACAATAAGACCCAGATAAACGTCCACTGGCCCAGTGAGATGCTCACCATTATATAACAAAAAGAAAGATTACCTAGACATCCAACTCCAAACTAGACTAGTTACTGTAGGAAGCTATAGGAAAGAAATGAACTGGCAGCAAGACAGTAAACACACAAGACGACAGGGAAGGAAATAAGCAGAAACTAATAATTCAATTATTATTACAGAAACAAATGGGTGTGGCCAAGACTCATGACACATGGCAAATAAAGACCAAGAGCCGTGAGCTAAAACAAAACACAAAAGATATACACACAGATCACAGACACAACATCCTTACACCAAAAACAAAACTCTTTCATAAGTAATGACTTTGAGGTAATTGTGCTAATCTTAGTCTTATATTGTTTAAAATTATGCATGTAATCTCGATATATACATCTCATAATTACTTTAGGTAAGAGGTGATAACAGTGATGCATTAATTTTTCTAATATAAGACATCAAACAGTTTTCTTAACGCACTATCATCTAGATTAGCAGTCATAATTCACAGAGTGATATTGCAGTGATTTTGTATTTAAAATCTGACCTTTAAGCTTGATATATGGAAATTGACAGATCATATGTGATTCCAGGATTAAATGTCTTCTCGATCATATACTTTATGTGTTCACTCACCAGCCGTCCTCACTGCACGCGTGAGAAAGGAACCTTGACCAGACGGTAATTTACAGTGTTATGAGATGAGCACAAAACACGCTGTAAATAAATAAACGGGCCTGAGAGCCAATCTCCTTCCCCACACGTGCCACAATTTAACCCATTCTGTGTGAGTGCATACGGATACATCAGTCATTCAGGAAGAGAAAACTGAAACGAAGCCACATGCAGCGTGCGGCCCGGTCTTTCGTTTCAATACGGTCGTCTGTAGAAGATCACAGCCTTGAGTATTCAGTGTTATCTGTCTGAAATGACCTTGCAGCTGAGGACAGGACGTACATATTCTTCTCCATCACATCACCTGATTCAGAGGAACAAAGAAGATAAATCCATCTGTAAAAACATTTAGCACAATGTCAATGTTAATGCAATCATCTAAAATTAAATGTATTCGTTATTCATTCACTTTTTCTGTCAAAAGTCAGTCTGTTGTTATAATTTTATTGGCACAAAGACACTTTCTTAATAAACATTTTTGTATGCACTAAAAATCTCCCAACCAGACGGACATTTTAGATGATTTTCACTGATATATTTTTACTCAACTGAAACGCTCAAATATCATTTCTGCTCTCTCTCTCTCTCTCTCTCTCTCTCTCTGATGTGGATACATGAGACACGCAGTTATTTAAAGCAGCAATAGTTAATGTTTGTAAACACAACACATCGCTCCTCCTCTCAGGTGGAGCACCAACACTCAAAAAAATGAACTTTCACGTTTGCCAATTTTAATTAATTAATTCATGTTGTGATAACTTAAAAAATCTATTTAACAAAATGAACTTAATTTAATCTGGTTCATTCAACAAAAAAGTGTGTCTTATCAGCTTTACTTAAAAAGGATGTGTTCAGCCAACATAACATAGTTGCATAAAAGTAACAGATTAATAAAACCAATACAGACTTGCATCTCATTGGCTGAGGATTTTGCAGTGTATTATGGGTAATTGTTGTTCTGGCATCCTCTTGCAGAAGTTTAGCATCATTAGATAGGACGTGAGTAAACAAACAACCAAACAAACAAAAGGTTTGGAATGTTACATTGCATTTCAAATATGTTTGTGATATGTTTAAACTGTAATAAAAAAGAATTGGACTTAAATTCAAATTAAAAGGGTTGGCGTTTATAAAATGGCATTATTCAATTTTTTTGTCATCATTAATTATATTTTTCATGTACAGTTAACTTAATTTTTATTTGTTGACTCTCCTAAGGTTTGTTTAGTTTAAGTTTAAGCTTAAACTTCTTTTGTAAAATGAACTAAATTATTGTTTGTTGAGATAACTTAAACAAATTGCATGGAACCTGTTGACATCATATTTTTTATTAAACCCAACATTTCATTTTTTTAGTGAAGAGCAACACAGAAAATATTGAGCTATTTAATTTTATTTATGTATATGCAAACTTTAAACATTGAACTTACACTTATATACATAAATGTAGATTTATAATACTATAACAATCTCTAAATCTAAGTTTTCTTCTTAGTACTTGGCTTGTAAACTTGGCATTGAATTAGGATAAGATGTTGATGTGACTTGGTTGTTGTAATAAATTGAATGTACTGGAAATAAAAGCATGCAAACATTGATTGGTTTTCTTTTATATGTTCTTTGTTGTCTGAGTTTGTGAAAGAAACTTTTTGTATTATACCCTTGTTATATTATTACTGTTAACCACATAAACATCAAATAAAACTGGAACATTTAATTGCATTTAAGAACATAATTGACTTAAGAAACATAACTAACAGAAGGTCTTTTAGAGCGATGTTTTGGGGATTTGTTTCACAATGAACAGCAGTTGTTTGAAAAAGAGCTGCGTGAAGATTCTTCAGAGATTCCACTGAGACAATGACAGTAATTGTATTTTTATTTCTTTATTTTTAAAAGAAACGGATGCTTCAATAGCATGCTTTCACTTAAACAAAACAGTCCTATTAATATCAGGCAATTCTTCTCTTTATTATCTGGAGGAACACAAAGAGTTCAGTCAAGGTTGTGAAGTCCGGTGCATCTGTCAGCTCACTTTTACAATAGCCAAGAAAAGGTGAGGTGTTTTACGCTGTAAAGGGTGTAATGCAGTAAAGTGTCTTTCACCATATCAGTCTGCCACAGCACAATACAAAGACACAAAGAAAAGCTCGCTCGCATTTACACGCTGATCAATATCGCCTGCTTACGGCCGCTGCATGCCTGTAATGAATTGAGGTTGTTGAGGCTCACGTATTGGCAGGCATTTTGGGACGCTTTTCAAGAGAATTAGCACTGTCACCACATGGCTAATTGAGAATTTCTGGAGCATAGATTTCTTACAAAAATATCAATTAGACCAACAAAGTGAATCCAATGCATTTTCATGAAGTCGCTGCGGTTGAGGGATCATCAGGTTGACGCTCTGCTCGTGTTGTGAGACAACAGAGACCGTGAAAGTGCAGGCAAAAAATCACAACGCTACACAGGTGTGTGAAATCCAGTAAAATAACTATAGATGCTCTATATTGTTAGCTAAAGTGAAATACTTCATAATGTTGTCATCATTTATTCATCATAATCACTCTTTAAACAACAAAACAAAAGTGACTGAGTCTGTTAGCATTAAAAGCATTCAGTCCTTTGTGTTACACAGACGAAAGTCATACAGGTGCAGACCAACAACATGAGAGTAAATAATGACAACAATTGACTTTTTATAGATGAATTGACCCTTAAATAATATAAATGTGTGTAAAAATGTGTTGTTGACTGATGTCTGAATTCATCTGACACCTAAAGCATCACAAAATCTATCTGATAGAAACTTTACAGGCCTATGAACTCAAATACAAACCTTTATTGTGTTTCTCTCTGTGTGTGTGTTCGTGCGTGCGTGCGTGTGTGTGTGTGTGTGTGTGTGTGTGTACCTGGTAATTATCACATTGTGGGGACCACAAAGATAGGAATACCAGTGCTTTTGTGACCTTGTGGGGACATTTTGATGTCCCCATGAGGAAACAAGCTTATAAATCAAACAGAATGATGTTTATTGAAAATGTGAAGTAGTAGAAGGGTTTTTGTGATGGTTGGGGTTAGAGAATGGGGTAGGTAAGGGGAATAGAATATACAGTTTGTATGCATTACGTCTATGGAATGTCCCCACAAAACATGGAAACCAGAATGTGTGTGTGTGTGTGTGTGCGTGCGTGTGTGTGTGCGGCTGCGCGAAAAGTCGCACATGGAAATTGTTTGGTGGTGCTTTTGGTGCTAACATTTATACATCTAAATCCATATATTTCTCTATTTAAACATCCTACCGCACGGCACACACCCGTTGTAACTGCCATCGTTAATGTAGAAGATGCAAGCATTGTTTGGAAAACTTATATGGATTATGTGCCTGGTCGCCGCACTGAGGCTCGCTTTTAAAGAGGCGTTGCTAAGTGGGAGAGTTTATTGCGTTAAAGAGCAAAATGCCGCTCCAGTATTAGAACATCTACCGGAGAAGTTAACATCGGATACGGATTTTGCTGAGTATCAACATCCCTTGTCACAACAACAATGGATAGACTTCCAGGATAGTGAGAGGGCCTTCAGAGCGAGGCTGAACACCAGACCAGAAAAGAGACGCTTTACTACCTCTGGAGATCCAAAAGAATGGATACGTTTAATAAAGCTGCTAATTGGAGTGTTTTTTAGGAACGGCATTTTCCAAACTGTGACTCGTGGAGAAAAGCAACTTGGATTTCCGCTGCTGAAATATGTGACGCGGATTTTAAAAAAGTTTCCCCTTGAACAACAAACGTTGGAAACCTTGACAACGTCTACCATCGCAGACTGGATTGAGACGCAACTGCGTTTTATCCGCGATGTGATTCAACCACAGCTAGGACCCATCACAGCCCATAAACGTCAGAAACGAGTGAGTAGAAATAAGCTTGCTTATTTGTGGCAGCATAGGAAATCAAAGGCGATTCAGATCATCCTGAATAGTAGTGAGTATATTGAGCCACTCACCTGTCCTTGTGATACTACATTGATAACGAGTTACTATAAAAATAAATGTTTAAGGCAAACATCAAGCAACGACCCTCTTCCATCTCCACCTTGGAATAATAGTTTGCAATATGTAAGTCCCACTGACTTTCCAAACTCAATGTACTTTTCAACAACTGAAGTAGAGACTGTTTTGCATAGTTTACCAAACAACAAGGCATGTGGTATAGATGGAGTTACATATGAAAACCTAAAAACTGCACAAATTTGTAACACGTTAACATCCATTTTTAATGTCTGCCTGGAAAATAGGAGAGTGCCTGAGTCCTGGAAAGGAGCAATGATTTATCGTATTCCAAAAAAAGACAATATACCTAAGGATCCATCAACATGGAGGGATATTTCTCTCTTACCTACAATCTATAAAGTGTTCATGAAGTGTGTCCTGTCTCGCGTGCTTCCCTGGCTGGTTAATAATAGCATCTTGTCACCAAAACAGAAAGCCTATATTAATAGACAAGGAATGAATGAACATGTATTTTGTCTTAAAACTGGAATAGACGATTTTAAACATGAATCTTGTAAATTTTATTCTGTCTTTTTGGATTTTCGTGATGCTTTTGGAACTTTAAATCACAATGTTATGACTAAGGCTCTTGAGGAAATCCAACTACCTCAGGTGTTCACTGAAATAGTAAAGGATGTATATAGTTCATCCTTTATACAGGTTATCTGTGGAAAACAGCTAACAGATCCAATACCTCTCCAAGTCGGCATAAAAACAGGCTGCCCATGGAGTGCTGTGAATTTTGTACTCGCCACTAATGGGTGGATTAAGTGGTTGTGTGATTGTGCTCCACCCAACGTGTTTTCCCCTAACCCTGTACAAGCCTATGCTGATGACATCCAATTGGCCTCTCGGGAAGAGAGTGTTATTAAGAACATGCTTGTCAGAACAGACTTATTTACGAACTGGTCAGGTCTGCAAATTAAGCATTCAAAATGTGCTGTTTTCTACCAGAGACGAAGCGGGGGAAACCGTTGGTACAAATCCAAAGCTGATCGAATACCTGAGTTTACTATCAACACAGAACCGATTCGTGTGTATGACCTGCATGAGACGTACACCTATTTGGGTCATAAATTTAATATAGCAGGGGAGTGGAAGGAGCAGGTTGAGTACATTGTTACTGAGTATATTTCCAGGATGGACTTAATTGATGCCTCACCACTTCCTTTGCTCATGAAGCTGGAGGCCATTAGACAGATTGCCCTGTCTAGAATACAACATCTCTTTGCCAATGTCCACCTTATGAGTAAGACCCTGAGTCAATTGAATGATAAAACGGTTTCTTTAGTAAGAAAGTGGTTTGGATTGAACACTCATACTACTAGAGACATAATTTTCCAGTCTAAACAAGACGGTGGTCTTGGTGTTCCAAATGTGGAGTGGATATACAATGCAACAAGATTGTCACATCTTATTAAAATGTTAAACAATGATGACAATACTGTCAGAGAGCTTGCTAGATCCTCTCTGCTTCTGGACATGAAAAGACGCAAAGTCCCTTTGGCAGGAGAGGGAGAGTCAAGCTTTCTGGGTTTTAAGAGAAAATCTAATTGTAAGATGGAGACACACAGTGCTGGTTTCGGGGTCTGGTCAGATTGGCCTGACCTTAATGACCTTTGTGTAAAACTTGGAGTATCCCTGGACTGGGTGAAACCTGATATAGACACCATAATTGTTTCTGAAGATCTTATAACCGATCGTTTAACCTCAGCAAGGGCTATTGTTGTGGATACAGGATTTCACCTATCACCAGACAATGCACGAAGGTACCTTGTAAGGCTACAACAACAACGACAGCAGCAACACTGGATTGGTCTTAAACTACAGGGAAAGATTGCTTGTATTCTTACTGCAGACCATTCTGTTTCTCACTCAATACTCAGAAACTCTGTGGTTGATGAAGACATAATGACTTTTGCAATCAAAGCCAGATTGCAAGTCCTTCCAACTAGACTCAATCTTTCCCTTTGGTACCCTAATTCATTCTCTTCACACTGTTTGCACCATGATAACCAGTTAATCATTGAATCCCTGTCTCATGTTTTGAATGGATGTTATGCATATAAGGGAATGTATGTTGCCAGACATGACAGAATCGTTGACTTACTGGTTGAAAATATAATTCCATGTGTTTCACAGTCTACAAAAATCTATAAGAATGTATGTGTCTCACCTTGCATGTTCAAACTCTGTAATAGTGTAAATAATGTGTTTTCAAATGTTACTGCAAAAAAACCAGATGTTGTTGTTGTTGATGAGAACAGCAGAGAAGTGACCATTCTTGAAGTAGGTTGTACATTTGATTACAGTCTGGAAGAAGCCTACCTTACTAAGCTCTTAAAATACCAGCCACTTAAAGACATTGTTGCGCAGCTGGGGTACAAATGTAAGTTTTTGGTATATATATTTGGAAGCTTAGGTAATGTCCACAGACAAGTGGTCAGAGGTCTGCAAATTGCTGGTCTCCCTAAGCCAAGAGCAAAAGCTCTTGCAAAATTTTGTTCAATTTCAGCAATAATTGGTAGTCGGCACATATGGAGAAGGCGTTGCTATTTGTACCCATAAACTGAGACCAGAGGCAATGATTATTGGATTACAATGCTTGTATCTAAGATTGTTTGTGTTCAATGAAATTTATTGTAAAATGTGAACACAAATAAAATATTAAAATGTGTGTGCGTGCGTGCGTGTGTGTGTGTGTGTGTGTGCGTGTGTGTTAGGGCTGTGAAACAGTGAAGCAGTCGGTCAGGACACTGAATGATCTTTCTTTATTATTGTAATTAGATTTTCACGAAGAACTAAATGAAGTTATTTTGCTTGGGGGGACTGTTGTCAGACAGTTGTACTTTTCTCAGTGACACACATGGGGCAGTGCAGGCTGTTAAGTAAAGAAGAAATGACAACTATTTACAACAGCACCGCTATCATTGTCTGTTGCTCTTGTATAGCTCAGTGGTAAAGCATTGCATTAGCAGCACAAAGAGTCGTGGGTTTGAATCCAGGGAACACACACACGTATACCTTGTAATGCACCGTAAGTTGCTTTGGATGAAAGCATATCCGCCAAACGCGTACATGTCTGTTGAGTTAACAGTAACAGATGAGTATTTACTGAAGTTAACTTGACCTGCTAGAGAACAGAGATCGGTTAAATGCTGACAGACTCCTGCAGTTACTGACACAATCTTCATATGTTTTAATGAGAAGAGCTCCATCTATAGACCACATGTTGAAATAAGTCATCCTCTCTATACTGTACACTTATGATACTTTTATATAGCAAGGTACTTCAAAGATTACTGTGTCTATACTGTGGTATTTCTACTGAACCATCATAGAAACTTTTATCAGATTGTAGCAGTGAGAACCGAGTCAACATGAAACACTGTTTGCATCTGTACATGATAAAACTAGCAGAAGATGAACAGTAATATAGAATGCCTCAAATGTCTTATTTAACATATGAAGAGTTTCGTTGCAAAACGAGATAAATACGTTTTTTTAATTGTTCAGAAATCTCATTTTTTGGTTGTGCATTCCAATTAATTTCAATTCAACTGCAGTTGGTTTTTTTTATTTAAACCTTCATAACCTAAAAATACAGCTAAGTAGCACCATAAAACAAAATAATAACATGATAACATAATAATAAACATGTTTTGACAAAAATGTTAAAAAATGGATTTATCTCGTAACTCTTCATATACATCATTATTAATAAGCTAAACTTCATTTACCATAGTGAAGGAGCACATGATGTCAGTCAATATGAATGATGAATATTAATCATTAAAAATATTCATTCATTAATCAAGTTTTAAAATTCTTCAATATATCACTATCGGAAAATAATGTTGTAAAAGTGAATTAGATGTCAGTTAGTTAGTGTGATGATATTAATCTACTCTAACGCAGAGGGTTGTAACATTTATCCAATTAAAATCTGTCTGTAGTTGATGATGTTTTTAGGTGTGTGTTTGGTTGATCTCCGGCTGCATGACTTCACTGTTATAGAGAAATAATAAATATTTCATATGATGTCATGCTTCATGTATTCTACATATCAGTCAGTGAATAGAGATAATAAGTTTGTGTCCTGTCCTGATATATTTTCGATATAATATTCATGTTCAGTAAATAAAGTTTGAATCCTGATTATAGGACATAAGCTGCACTAAATTAACTGAGTCATTTAGTTAGTAATCTAGATAACTCAGTGCTATAAAAGGGTTATTTGTGGTTGGTTGATTAATTGCTTAATTAATGATATTTTACAATGCAGTTTAAACTCTTGAGCATTTTAATGTTCTGTCCCGCACATAACACTCAATATTAATGAAAGAAGATGAGACATTACTGTAGGCAATTCAATCATTCTAACAGCTGATGTTTTATACCAGAACACATTAAAATCATACATAGATTTCATATACATCCAGACTAAACATCAAACCAACTGTTTTTTATCGGTAAATGATGCTAATGGTCATCAAATTTGTCTTAAGTCAAGAATTACACTACATCATCTAATGCCATTTATATTTCAACAAATGTGAATATTTTGATTTCAACATGAAACTTAAACATCAAGATGGCACTGGTGTGCATGGCATGCCGTCTGTCTCGCAATACCTCGTTTTTTCTTTGTTCGCTCCTGTGAGCTTTCTGTGTCCGTATGCCCACATTTTATGTAAATGTAAAGCAGGACTTGATTTATCTATCAGAAATGATAGCCCTAAAACCCATATGAAGATATTACGTGTTGGAATGAAGTGGAAAAAGTTAAAATAGCACATAAGAGACTCAAATAAGGTCTTGGTTTGTTTGTTTGTTTGTTTGTTTGTTTGTTTGTCATGGTCCAGTATCCAAACTCTCAGAAAGAAATGTACAAAAGTTGTCACAGTGGGACAGTACAAAGTTGTGGGACAGTACTTATTAGGGCATATTAGTACTTCAAATGTACATATTGGCAGTTCAAAAAAACATATTTGCACCTAAATGGTATATTAGGATCTTTTTAAAGGGCACTGCCCCAGTGACAGCTTTTGTACCTTTATTTTTGACAGTGCACCCACAGTTTTAAACAATTAACACAAGACCGATTACATTTACTCATTTAGCAAACACTTAACCTACATGAATTACACATGAGAATATCTAAGATATAAGAGGTGAATATATGTTCATAATACATCAGGGTGATATTCTGAGCTCTACCTGCACATTTACTTTTCAATTAGCCGTGTGAACATTTTCACCAGTTTGGCAGAATGGTTTTATAGTCTGTTAATGGTGTTATAGTAACATCGCTGGAGTGATAAACCATCTGTCCTGACTCCCTCAGAGGTACAGCACAGTAAATGAAGTGAAAAACTTCAAGCAATTAATGTCACATTAATATAACCATAATAACATCGGACCTTGAAGCTCACATGAGCAAATTCAAATAAAAGTCACAGCTTAATCATAACAATGTGTTGTAAGAGATGAACGCTGAAGAACATGAGATCTCACACAGGGTTTTCATATGAAGATCACTGAAGCTCCCTAATTCTGATCTAATGATCGTGAAATCTTTAAAGAAAACATTTCAGGACTACAATCTTGATTTCTTATTAGACAACAGAAGTAGATCCACGCAATGAAGTAATGGACTCTTTTTTTACTATGTCATTCACTAAGTGCCACACAGAATTGTGGGATATCACAGACGGTGATGGATGTATCTATATGTTGCCTTTAGTAGACATGATGTGACACAAACACAGAAATATTGAACACTGATGCTCTTCTACCAGTTTGAAAATAGGACAAAACAATTGAGTAACAAATTCGTGACAGTGACTTTTAAACAGAAATGCGTGACATGTTCACACAAAAAGGCAGAAAAACATGTCAGTGACACGGAAAAGACTCACAAAATGAAGTGACTACATTAGTCCAATTCTGCCATCTTTACACTGGCTACTAGTTAAATATCGCATACAATTTAAAATATTACTAATCACCTACAAAGCCTTAAATGGCCTAGCACCCTCGTATATTAAAGAACTACTATCAGAATACAATCCACCACGTAAACTGCGATCACAAAATTCTGGTCACTTAATTATCCCTAGAATATCAAAAGTGTCTAAAGGTGGTAGCTCCTTTTCCTACTTAGCCCCTAAGCTCTGGAATGATTTACCAAATAATGTTCGAGTATCAGACACAGTCGATCAATTTAAATCTAAACTTAAGACATTCTTCTTTAAAAAAGCATTCACATAAAATGTCCAGTAAATGTACATTTCCCGCAGTAGTTATTTTGTCTAGAACAAAGCACTCACATACCTCATATTGGGTAATATACTATTGCCGCAATAGTTAGCCTGTCTGGAACCGAGCTGACTTAAACCACTATAATGTATGACACTTGCATTGCATGCGAACGGCCCCTACGCTAATAGAACTCGGTTTTTGTCTCCCTGTCTCGTCCTCGACCCCGAGGACAATGAGACAAACAGACCCAGTTCCTGTTGCTGTGAAGGTCATCGCACCACTGATCTACTGGCTGTCCTTCAACGTGATGCCCAGCCAATGCCCGACCAACAACCACCGGCTAAACCAGTTTAATCTGCTTACCCGCCTCCTATCCCTACCGTATCTATATATATAAATATATATTAATTTCTCCCAAGGGTTTTTGTCCTTCTAGGAGTTTTTCCCACCGGGTTTTCTCCTAGGGGTTTTTTGCGTCCTAGGGAGAGTCAGCCAACTTTGGCTTAACTTAGCACTTTACTGTATACGTTACATTATTACTACGCTCGCACAGTTTAACCGTAGCCGCTATATTCTACTTCTTCTATTATCTATTGATTTTCTGTGTTCTCCTCTACATCTACTCATGTAAAGCTGCTTTGCAACAGTTAACAATTGTGAAAAGCGCTGTATAAAAATAAATTGACTCTAGGTACATCATTTCGTGATACAGGGTTGGTATACAGCTGATTTAGATTTTTCAGTTTTCAAAGACTGTTAATAAAACGCTGCACTGTAAAAAATTATGCACCATTTTTGCAAATGCTTTTTAATTAAAGGAACAGTATGTAGGATTGTGGCCAAAACTGGTACTGCAATCACAAAACTGGTGGCCAATACACAACATGACAACATTAACATCAGGTAAGGGGTTGAAACTCTACTTTTTAAATAACCAGATCCTGGCCAGACCACTGTTGTCAGTTATATAAGTATTTGAAATGAAAAAGATTTCTTAATGTCTAGTGACATTTCAGGGCCATTTTATGATTAATTGATATAAATTTCTTACATACTGTTTCTTTAAATTCAACTTGAGGAAAGTCAAAATAAAAAGAACAACACAATTATTAATTATTTTGACACAATTATTTGTGCTTATTTATCATAGAAAATCTGTTCACTTAACTTATAATGCTAATGAAGGCTTGTTATATTCAATTAACTTTGTGTTCATGTAGGATACCAATGCATATTATATAAGAAAGAATATTAAAAAACTTCACGACTCTATGATCATTTGAAATTCATTACAATGTTATGTTCATTTCATTTTAATTGTAGTTGAAACAACACACATTTTTCAATTCACATTATGCATACCTTTAAGTTTATCTTGTTGTTTATTTTTTGTGTTGCATAAATAATGTATTTTAAGAAATGTAAAAAATATATTGTAAATATGTATGTTTTTATTTAAAAGCTTCTAATCATAATATGTCACAGTTGTTGAGACAACAAATCACTTTTTACAGTGTGCGTGCATGTGTGTGTTTCTATCAGTTGACCTGTTGTGTTGTGTTAATTTGGGTTCATCTTCAGTCGGGCTGATATCTTAAACAGTTGCTCCATTAGCATAGCGTGATGGATGCTCCTGAATCTCAGATAATGTCACTCTTTGCATTTTAAACTAACCACTACTATCTTTTCTCATAGCAGACAATTAAACAACAGCACATGAGGTATTTTCTTCTGTTTGTATGGCAAGACATCCACACACCTTATACTTAAAGATTATGATCATTTGACTGATAATGTCACAAGACAAATAAACATGAATGAACTCTTGTGTATGGAAAGAGTCAGTAACATTATCTGCTCTTAGTCACATCCAGCTGAAAAAAATGATTTAAACAAACAAATTCACTACAATAATAATGACTGACATCAGATCAGTGGGGAAAATATTACAGCATTACATTCATATGTGAGTTCAAATAAAACTTCAGTTGTGTTGTATGAAAAACATCTGAAGATCACATCACAAACCCCTTACAAAACACTGCGTCATATCATAAAGAAATGGTAATGAAGGTGTTAATTATATCACTGTTTACATAAAAATAACTTTTCTACATACATTTACATTAAAGAAGAGTTCTTATGATAAAAATGTTTATTAAATATTCTAATTATTTTGTAAACAAATATTGTTTGTTTATTGTTAAAATATTTACCATTTCAAAACTTTTAGAGGCATTTGGAGATTAAGATGGATTCAAGGTAAAGTGCTTTTAAAAATTATTTATTAGTTTTTATTTGATCTGTTGCATTGTTCTAGGAAGCCCTGAACAGTAAAATATATATAACAGATGCTGATGTTGCATTTTCAGTTTTAGTGCAGACTGAGAAATAAACTAGTAGCAGTTTCATCTGGTTAGGACACAGAGTTTAATGATGTCTGTACTCTCAGTATCAAAACATACTGTATACGGTATGATAGACACAGATATGACACAACTCACTGATTAAAACACATACAGTTCATCACTTTTACTCTGACCGGATATAAGATCATAAAACTGCATAGAAATATGAGGAGATTAGTTTGCATGTGTGTGTGTGTGTGTGTGTGTGTGTGTGTGTGTGTGTGTGTGTGTGTGTGTGTGTGTATTGTGGGGCTTTACAGGAAGACGTCCCAGCTCTCCACAAATGATGGATAACAAGAGTAGGAAGAACAAACCCGAGCATCGCTCACGCTGTCACCACAATGAAACAACTACACAACAGGATTCAGTGTGAACGCAAGCAGCAGGACCATCACACCGCTTCTACTGCGAGTCAAAGACTTCATCCATCAAACACTTTAGTATCTGTGCACGAGCGCTGCTAGCTCACTTTCTGCTAGGGATTTCCACAGTCACACAAGACCACTGCATGTGATGAATTTATTTTAGATGCCATTGTTTCTGTAGAGTCCATTGGGGTTGTAGGAGAGACAGTCAGATGTGTACCACAGACAATAAACATCAGGAGAGATTGCATTTCCACATATTATATTTACAGTACAGTGACATTATAGAGATGCAAAGAAAATAACATTATTCTCTGTTTTTAATTTACGCAGCATTATTAACGTTTTCTTAGCAGGTTTTCCAAACATTCAGTCTGTATGTCTCAAGAGAGATGAGCTGAATCATCTGAACACATCCACTTAAATCTGAGGAGATGTTTGTACACTGAAACTCTGGTTTTGTAAATACATTAAAGGTGCAGTAGAAAGTAAAACTGTATTTATGTAGGCATAAATGAATAATACAAGTTCTGTTCATATCGTGAGCCTCAAACACGATTGTTTCCTCCTTCTTATGTAAACCTCGTGCATGCAAAAGAGTGCTGGAAAACAGATCTCAACATAACCTCAACTGTGATGTTACAGTCAAGATGTACAGCCCAATATTATATTAATTATAATGTTGTTACAATGCTAAAAACAGATTTGTGACTGCTGAGGTAGTGCTATATGCTAGTTAATGCTATATGCTAGTTAATGCTATGTGCTAGCGTTTAGTCTGAAGTTCTACTATTGACGTTACAGTTACGTTTTGCAAGTCCATAAAGAAAAAAACACAAACTAACCAAACTATTGATTATTTCTCAAAATCTGATACAGATTGAAACATAAGATCTGTTTACACACACACAGAGCTACTGAAGGAGAAACAGCCAATCAGAGCAGAGCTCAACATTATTATTCATGACCCTTTCAAATAAGGTAATAATAGACCATTTCATTCTAAAGACAAGGGTTGTAACAGATTATTACAATGCATTCTTTGGCACCTTTAATACGCTGTCAATTCTATAATCACTGTGATCGTTTCAGTCTGATTATTCTGTGTTATACCATGAGACAACAGCACTCATAAATACTCATTTTCATGAAAATAAGCATCATTGTACAGTGTCTGAAATATCATGCAGGCCGATGTTCAGACATAAACATCTGTGAAACAACGCACAGCACTTTAAAGTGTGAATCTTACGGTCACTGCATGAACTTGTAATATAAATAAAAACATGTTATTTTGTACTGCTTAACATTTGACCATGCACTGCTGTTATAGTAAATCTTTAAAGTAATGACTTTCACAGGTTTTAATATCATGCTTAAAGGAAAACTGATGGATTCAAGCGAGATTTGCAATGAGAGGATTTGACTTAATATCGAGCCATTGTTTCTCACTGTGAGCGAAAGACTTAAAATCCCTGAGAGGCAGCGTTTTAATCAACTTTCTTTCTCTTGGCAAAACCACCATGAGACCCCTGCGCCATGAGGAACCAATGACCCCGCAGTAACCAATGACAAAACGCCGCCTCTATCTCGAGCGTCCCTCAAAACAAAGAGCCACCCAGGAAAAGGTTTCCCAAAAGAACCGCCATACACGGTCAGGACGAAAAATTACCACCGGCGGACGGATTATACCCCTGAACGCAGGGCACGTGAGCGGTGTGGGGGGTGGATATGAGGCCTTCTTAAAATTAAAAGTTATAGTCTATTAGCCTGCGTTTGGTAGCTGAGCACGCACCCATGCCTAGCACGGCCGCTAATGGGAAAAGATGTGTGAAGTGTATGATTTATGGGTGCACGCGAGCAGGGGTGGAATAATTTGGTGCAGAACGGGTACTTACTGAACGGCAACAACTCGGCTACTTATCCGTACTTTCTGGTGATAAATTAGCTCTTGCTTAAAGTGGCCCAGGACCCATTTTTCATTTTGATTACTACACTTGATATCTCTTTCCTTTGCACTCTTTTTATGTCAGCAATGGTCCTTAGCATTTCTTGTGTATCAGACGCTGTGTTTAAGTAAACCCTTTCTGCTTCACTCAACATCTTTTTTTATCAACGTCTCTACATTGGGCTCTTCTGTAATCTCCATCTCCATTTCATCTATCAAGGTGCAAATGCTTACCTTCCAGGTTTAAAGGAGTAGTTCACTAAAAATTTACATTTTCCTCATGATTTTACATCTGTAGAACACAAGAAAGAGAAATTTACATACAGTATGATGACACTAAAACACACAACATGAAGTACTTCTGTGGTGATTTTTCTGTCTGTATTGTATTGTTATTATGAAATGTTATTATAGTCTCCTTATTAAATCTTCTTTAACAAAGATATGAGTTAGCAACAACATTATTACTTAAGGCTAGTCCCTGACTAAATGAAATGTTTAAGCTGTCTTAATTGTAATGAACCAAATATGTTAATGTCATTGTTTTGTCTCAAGATGCACACCAGTAATGTTTTATTCTAAGGGGGCGTGCACTTCAAGGCCTTTATGTCGGCGGCCAGTGTATGTTTTCAATGGTTTCCAATGAAAGCAGCATGCTCTTCAAAAACGGCAGCAGGCAGGTTTTGTCCGCGCTGAGCGCTCAGTGGTAAACGCCAAGAGTTCAAAAATTTCAACTTTGGGTGAAACGTTCAGCTCATCAATGTCATTTCTCACACGGCCGTCCAATCACAGTGAAGGAGGGGTGGGACAAAAATCACAACAACCAACCGGCGCATGGTTCAACGATAGCTGGCAAGCGCCTAGGGAGCGGGTACACCAATGCATTTAAATGCAGAAAACAGCAGGAGGGTGCTGACTGTGGGTGCTTAACAGCTTTTTTCAAATGAGCGCTTTGGTTGCTATGATGCTTCTGCTTTGTTTATCAGTCATTGAACGATGTGGTGGTTGGTTGTTGTGATATTTGTCCCGCCCCCTCCTCCACTGTGATTGAACAGCTAAGTGAGAAGTGACATTGACAAGCTGAGCGCTTTACTCAAAGTTGAACATTTTTGCGGCACTCCATTTGAAACAATTGAAAACATACTCCAACCTCCAGCAAAAAAGCATTGGTGTGCACGCCCCCCTACAGTTTGCTTTTCATATTTGTTTTAAACGCTTTGATTACATTCCCCATTTCTGCATTTTTATAAAGTCAACTTCAATATCTTAATTTAACTATAGTCCTTATCTGTGATACCAGGCCTATAAGGGCAGTGATCATCTCTATTTAAGACATGATCTTTATTTTTGTGTAAACTGTTTTTCTGATTCGCTTCTCTTGTTCAAGAAGTTATCTCTGTCAGAAATCCAGTCATTTTCTTCTTTGTAAAGTCTGCATATGAATAGTGCTGTGGTTTGGCTTGTTTTCTATTTGCTGGTTGTCTGTCTGCTAGAAGACTGGAGCCCTGTCACTCAGTCTGTGACCCGACTGGACCTTCTCCTACTGAGACCATGTTCACATTGATCCAGGCTTGGCTGGAGTGACAGGACTCCGCCTCAGTCAGGGAAATAAGCAGGTGAAATATTAAGTTATGGCAGCAGGTTTCAATCAATAAACAGCCCTTGTGACCACGGTGGACATTAAGGTTTTATCCCCCAATATGCGGATGAGGATTCCTTCTGTAAATCCTTGTATGCGTTGTTTTCATTTGTTATTGTTTTTGCACAAAAAAGGTGAAGTTGACTTTAAAGAGGAAATAACAATAGTTTTTTGTATTGCATTATGTAAATAAACTAGAAATCGTTGTTGACATTGACACTGCTTAAATAATAATAATGTTGATAATCATTGACATATCCAAGACTGTAATAAACAATGAAATAAAAATCTAGTTTATAAACTAGTAGTTATCTAGTTAATAACTACTTTTTATAAAAAAAACAGTAGCATTATGTAAACAAACTAGACTTTAAAGGGTTAAAATGAATTTTTAGTAGTTATGACCAGAACTGATGCTGATAAAAAATCAATCAGTGAAATAAAAAAATGAGACCGTGAAAGTGGAATAAAGTATAAATCTATAATATTTTTATGATCATTTTTGAACACAGATATTTTTGTCGTCTCAGGACCTCTGTGTATGACTTTAAAATCAGCCTGATTTCACGAATTTCCGTAGGATAGTCACTGAATTTTTTGCTAAGTTTTCCGTAGCATTCTCACGGATCTCCACATTTTTCCGTGGCCTTCTCACGGATTGGTTACAACTGTTTTGTCCTATTTTCTTACCATTGTCGCTTCGGTTTATTGTTAGATTTACATGAAATGACATCCTTACCACCCTACTCTAACCCCAACGCCAGGCAATAATTGTTTAAAGTTTAGAAAATATAAAAGAATAAATCAAAAAAAATTATAAACCAATAGTTAAAGTGACATACTAACACAAACACCAAATCTAACCCTAAACCGAAGCTAAAATGGTTTGAAAATAGGAAAAAGTAGTTGAGCAACCAATCTGTTAGATGGCTACGGAAAAATGAGCAAAAAATTCTGTGACTATCCTGAACTATGGAACTTTGTGAGATCAGGTTGTTTAAAATAGATGCACAAAGGGTTAAAACAGCAGGACAACACTATGTGCAAGACTATTAATCTTCTTCATCGTCTGGTGGCTTTCTTAGCAATTGTTGATATATTCAATTAGTTAAATAAAATAATCAGCATATTATAACTAAATCCATTGACAGTCCTAGTTTAAATTACATATACATTACATATACAAATTTTACAAAATGCATCATCTTTTGAAGTCAAATCAAACTCATGATTAGCTCTAGAGTTCTTTATTTTTTTACTTTTTTATGCATTTGGCAGATCATTTTATTCAAAGGGACTTACAGTGCATTGCAAGCTATAAAATTTTTTATCAGAATGTGTGCTCCCTGGATTCGAACCCTTGATCTTTTGCACTGTTAATGAAATGCTTTACTACTGAGCTATACAGCAATCTGAAGAATACAAAAGGATCCAAGTTTGAAAATCAGGAGTTATGTGTGTGGCCCAATCCTGACATCCACAGACCTCTGAAGATTCGGTGAGGTGAGCGGATACTGTTAATCCCAACAGTAGCGCTGATACCGCCGGGTCTCACAGATGTCTCCGCTGTGCCCGTCTTAAATCCTGAGGCGCTGACGAACGCCTATCTTCCACCGAACCGCCCCGCGTACCGCTGATAAAATGTTAATGTAATTAACAGATAATGACTGTTGTTTTTAGCTGTCGATACTCCTGCAAAGTCACATTCAGATGTCTGGCAGCCATTGTTGAATTCAATTACTTCCTAAACACTCCCCCCCACCTGTCTTTATCAGCCGTCTCCTCCCACCTGTCTGTCTGATTGTGTTCCTCTGAAACTGACAGACAACAGAAGAGAAGAGAGCTGAACACTGGATCAAGCACATGATTATAGATCCTCAATTCCTACATTTAAAATGGGATTCAGAGCAGTGGGTTTAGTTCTGATGCTCACAGGTTAGATGTTTTGGTTGGAGGACAGGAATCATACAGATTAAAGTGTGATGCACGTTCTGACAACAAATGTGAAACTCATAGTACTGAGGTGGCACGCAGTGACTGATGGGTAAATTTCTCTCTTCACTTCCTGTCAAATGATCTGGATGCACACTGTGTTGTCATCCCTGGCTCACTTCACATGGCACCATCAGGTAACCGTAACGCACCTCAGGAGCGAGCAGAGAGCTGCGACGCCACCGCCGGGCCGCTCGGTTAACTCCTGAAATCCCAGCAGCGTTTGGTAAGAAAAGCGCAGCTGCGGTCATAAATCACGCGATTGAAGCAGGCAGCCGGCGACACCCCCTCACCTCCGACGCGGACGAGAGGCACAAACAAGACAAATGTATTTATTTTGAACAGGAAAGCACGCAGGGTCTATCAGGACGAGAGGAGTGCGTCCACTGGCACGGCTTTATTTGTACTCCTGTATTTTAATAAGCATCAAACCCAAACAAGATTAGGTGCTTCCAGTTTCTAAAATGTCAGGGAAGGCAGCGCTATCAGTCATAATAAATGGGCTCATGCAAACCGTGGGGTCTTTACCATGCATAACAGTGTGTTTGGAGAGCATTGCAGCGATGCTGTGTGCTGATATGCAATTATTCTAAAGAGTATCAAAATTCGAGCGTGAACCGGACGTTTCGCTACTGGAGCTCGAGCCCCTGCATTTGTCTTCACATGAACACAGAGACAACCTGCGAATAATAAAATGAACAATCTGAGAATATCTTACCCAGATAAATAAAAGAAGCAAAGAAAGTGAAAATCTGTTCTCTCTACTGAATAATCTATTGGGAAATACACTTTTTTTTTAGTAACTTTTAGAAATAAAGTAAGGTTCTTCACAGTGATGCTGTTACAAAAACATTCTTGGTTTCAAAGAGAAACTTTCATTAAAAAGTCTTTTAAAAGTCTAAATAGCAGAGTGTGTAACTTGATTTTGCCTTGTTGATGTTATTTACGCCAGCTCTGCCCACCAATGTCTGGTAGGAGCACAGACGTTTAAAATAGACGCGCTGAGATCAATGGCTTCAGTGGCGCAGGAAGTAAAGCTTGCAGTCATAGATCTGGATTTTGACACGATGTTATCACTATTGACACTATTTTCAATAGAAATTGTTTGAAAAGTGGAAATAAAGTCCCTATCAACTGTCTATTACACTGTAATAAATGAACTGTAGTTATGCAGCTGTTTGCCAGTAATTTACTGTAGATTTATTTTTTTGTTATTTATAAACATTAACAAGTCTTTGTTTTTACAGAATAAAAAATAAAATAACAGCCTCATGCAAAGCATTCTGGGAACCAGAAATCCTCATCAACCTTTTTGTTTGTTTTTTCCCTTCAGATTTTGGTTCCCAGAGTGTTTTGCATGAGGCTGTTATTTTATTTTTTATTCTGTAAAGATAAAGACTTTGAACAAACTCTTGCCAGTAAATAACATAAATGTAAATCTACAGTAAGTTACTGGTAAACAGCTGTAATCTCTACAGACAAGAGTAAAAGTATTTATTGGTTATGGGTCAGTATAGGAAGAGCTTTAATTCTCACAATAATGCAGAATCCACTTAATCATTTTAATAAAATAATAATTTTCACTCTATGTTATCTTATATGGCAAAAATATATTTTTTCAAATATAATTTAGTACATTCACCTTTCTTCAATATAATAAAAAAATGTGTTTATCTGTGTTTATCTGTGGTGTTGATAGAGGATAAGCACCCATTGGCAAAAACAAAAATCAGCCAATGTGTATTTTGACATAAATTCTCTTTTAGAGAAAGTGTCTTTAATTGTTGGTACTTGAAGTGTTAAATAAATAGAGAATATTGTGAGGTTGAATGTTTGATTTAATCATCTAAAAGAAACAGGAAAGAGAAAACATGAAATAACAACAAGAAGAAATTCCAAATTTGCAGGTAGCACATCTCAAAAACTTGGTCGCAGTCTAGAGCCCTTTGTGCCCCTCGATTGGCTGGTGCCCCAGACCTGGACTATTGTTCTTACTGATACTGTAAGTAAAACAAGTATGGGCAGGTTTAGGACATGACTTATTAAAAACATTTGAGATAACTACAGTTCATTGTTTGGAAACCGTGGCAGATACCTCTGTACTGTTATATGTTATCAAGTAAAACAAGATATTAAATGACAATGAAATGGGGGCTGTATTTTATCCATGGATGTTAAAGAGACATTTTTACATTTCCTTTGGTGTGTAAGTGTGTATTAGTTCATGTTAACGATATGCAAAAGGTACAAACCCCAAAGTAAACGATGAAGCGAGTTATCATCTCCAATATAAATCTATTTTCTTGGACTTCAACAAACACACGGATTGTAGGCAACAGTTTACTTCCTGGGATTGTTGACGAGGACACGACCGCCATTATCATAATTATTCTCACTTCTTACTCACAGCCTGTAAGTCAGTGGGACATGTTTTACATGGGACATTTTATGAAAATCCATCATTTTCAATGTTTAAGTGCTATAATTGGGTCTCCAGTGCTTCTATCAACCTAGAAAATGTGAAACAAATCAACCCAGTAACTTTGTTTTGGTAAAACATTCTCTGCAAGTATAAAAAATAGCTAATTAAAATCTGGCTCCTCTTGTGATGTCAGAAGGGGATCTTATTATAATAATACTGCCCCTTAATCTGCATTATCCAATCATGGCACTGACATTTAAAAAATGACAGCACAATTGAGTTTCAATTTCAACAAACCACCATTATGGTGATCAGTGTTTGCATTATCATCAGCTCATTGGCATTTTAAGGACATACACAAAAACAACAGATTTTTGCTCACACCTACAAAGTGGCAATTTTAACATCTTATGATAAATTATCTGCGGGTATTTAGAGTTAAAACTTCACATATGCACTGGGAACACCAAAAATGTATTTATTACTTAAAAAAGTCTTGTAAAATGTCCCCTTCAATATCCTTATTTTATCAATCTGTTAGTTTGGGTATTCAGGCCAATCACAATGTACGGATTGGGACGCAGAGCTTTTTAAATCGATGAGTTTTGTACAAAATCAGAGAGTTTGAGAAACGCATGGACATCTTGAGCTACAAAAAAGTACGATATGTGGAAAATAATTTGGTTTTTTTAACCATAAACCACACAAACACATTGTATTATACCAAATACACAAAATAAAGTTTTTAGCAACAAAATATGTGCTGTTTAATACAGGTGTTTGAAAAGAAGGGCATTTAAAATCCTTAAAATGAACTCACACACACACACGCACATACAGAGAAAACAGATACAGAACACTGAAAATAAATGTTCTAATTGATTTCTTTTGCCCTACAAAGTCAAAGTTGTCCTGATGTTTTTCAAATGTTACGTTACTTGACCTTCTCATCTTCTTTAGGCTGAATTGACTTGAGAGTGTTTATCTGTGGCCTTTACAGCATCTTGTGTCC
Organism: Misgurnus anguillicaudatus; assembly: GCF_027580225.2. Taxonomy (NCBI): domain Eukaryota; kingdom Metazoa; phylum Chordata; class Actinopteri; order Cypriniformes; family Cobitidae; genus Misgurnus; species Misgurnus anguillicaudatus. The sequence continues at coordinate 35,326,352 of NC_073343.2, forward strand.
ACACCAGTTAACATTAAACATCTGTTTAGATGATGACAAAACCAACCCAAGAGACTCTGCAGACTACACTCGGTCTGTTACTTAAATATCAAATGTTTCTGTTTCAAAAAATAGTGAGCTCCCTACATAAGCAGCATTTTAAGGCATCATAACACGACTCACATCACATTATGAAGCTCACTCAGAATGCACTGTGAGTAGCTCAATGAAAGAAATCTGTGAAAGTATTAACAAAACTGAATGAAGTTTTATTTCAGTTTGGACGCAGCTTTATGTAGACAAGCAGACAGCTGATTTTTGAACAGATCCGATCTGTTAAAGGCCTTTTTAGTAAATACTCATTATGCAAAGGGCAGATATTTATTCACAGCATTAGCGTTTCTGAAGTCAACCTTTATTTCCGCTGGCAGGTCGGCACCCAGCTTCATCTGTTCCTGTCTCAGTGTGCCCGGCGCGAGTCCTGTCCAAACAGTCTGTCACAAACCACCTCACGCTGAGTTAATTGTTAATGTGAATCTGTGTTTTATCTTTCATTAACCACGCCTATAGTGACAGCCAGCGCGACAGCTACATGTGTCTGAGGTCTTCTGCTGGATGATAGGGGAGATATCTGTCTGACCCTGCACACGTCTCACTGATCCCAAACCTAAACACAGAACCGTAAACGTGATGGTGCTTAGGCAAACTTCACTATAGTTAAACAAACCCATAATAACCTTAAGAAATAAACTTCTGCAGACACCTTTTGAATAACAGACAACCTTAAAATGTTGAGTAGAGATGTGGTACTGTATAACATTGGTCATCCGCTGGACTTTTACTGAATTTTACTTGACAGATGATAAAATAGAAAACAAATTGATCTCAGATTATCATAAAATTGTCAGAGAGGCTTCTTAGTGAACACAAACATGTCCTGTAAATGTTCTGGGATCACTTCTGTAGGGAGGACCTTCAGTAGTAACATTGCCGTAACATTCACGGAAAGCATTCTGTGTGAACAAGAGACAGAAACAATGCCGTAAGGGTCGTGCCGTAGTGAGGATATGTGTGTCATTGCAACAAGAAGATCGAGAATTACAGTATGTGTGTGAATGAACTCACAGAATCCAGAAAATAATTGGCAGTGTGAATGAACCAAAAATCAAACCATCCCGGACAAATCCCAGGCGCATTTTCCGTGTATTTTCCGTAATCTCTGTGTGAAAAGAGCTGTAGAGACCTGAAGTGTCCGTTGGAATTGGACCAGTAAACAACATACTAACATCCTCATGATGGTGACCCGGGTAGGTCCAGATTGAATTATCTAAACCTGTTAACATTTAAACACATAAGCGGAGGGAGGGGTGTAACACTTCTCACCCCCAAAACTAAAGACAAACTCAGGAGGGAATAATTCAATGCTGAGAAACGAGTCCCCGTCACAGCGGCCGCCTCATTTTCCTAACCTCAAACAGGACTCCCTGATCCCTCGAGGGCTGTTTGATTTTGTTGTCAGTGGGGGCGGCAGGCGGAGGGCCGCCGATGAGCTGCTCAGACCAGCGTGAAATGCAGCGTAACCCGCGCGAGCAAACGGCTCGGGTGAGATTGCCATATTTACTTTTTAATCTGGCCGCCTTAATACACACGATAAAAACTTTGTCACATTAGATGGTGACAGATGGGCGAGGAGACGTTATTGCTGGTCCAGAGACCTGCAGCTGAGGGGGAGGAGAGGAGAAATGCAACGTTGCAGGATAGCGAGGGGGGGATGTGTGAGAAAACGGCAGGAGGTGGTCGGGTGACCGCGCTCGACCCAATCACGATAATTTTTCATCACTCCAATTACATTGCTGAGTGCGTCGGCACACACAAGCACACACACACACACACACACACACACACACACACACACACACAGACACACACAAACACAAGAGCGCGCAAAAACACACACACACACACACACACACACACACACACACACACACACACACACACACACACACAGACACACAGTCACAGTATTTCCAGTTCAACATCAATAAGATAAAATGAGTTGCCCTTACGGGTCTCTCTTCTCTTTCACACAAACTATTTCTCTGAAGGCCTTCAGGGTTTATATGACACCCAGTCTGTGTTCAGAATAGAAGTGAAGAATACAGCACAGCATTACATTACATACTACACATTTATTTAAATAGTATGAGAAACAACATGGAAGATAAATTGTTTTATTGCTTACATGTTTGGGCACTGCCAATAATTTTAAAGACCTATCAAGAGGTCTTTAAAAGCGACAATGGTTTAAAAATTGGAAAAAAATTGAGTAGTTACCGTCCAGAAGCGGCATGATCCTGCCGATCGTCGCATAACGTGACGGCACCACCTTCCGGGATTCCCTTTCGTCTATATCCGATGCTGAGGGATTAGCATGATGTCATGGTCCTGTCAGCCCTGTATGTTTTTTATGTTTTTTATGTGTTTCATGTGACAGGATCATTGCAGCCCACTGTTGTCTTGTTTTGTGTGGAGAGTCATGTGGTCTGTGTATGTTTTGTGTACCGCATGCTCTCCTGTCTTTAGTCTTAACCTTACCCTCCTGTTTCCTTGTTAAGTCTTGATTAGTTAATTCCCTTCACCTGTTTGTCATTGTTCCCTAGTTTAGTTTTCCCTATTTAAAGCCATTGTGTCTTACGTCTTGTGCCGGTTCATTGTGTATTGTGAGATACTGTCGCGTGTGCCTTGTTTGTCCAAGTCATGATTATTTTCTAGTTATTGTCATTGTTTGCCCCCTCGAGGGTATTTATGTTTATTAAACGTCTTTAAGTTACGAGCTGTCTGCGATTGGGTTCTATTCACCACCACACCCTGACAGAATGAACCGGCCATTCTGGAACCCAGCAGACAGCTCTTTTGTTTTTGTCAAGTTTACCTGGTCGTCGAGTCTGCTGTTGTCTGTCTTTCGTCCTTGGAGTCCGTCTGTGTTCCTGTGGCCGTTCTACGAGCTCTGCGGGAGTGTTCCTGATCAGTGGTCTCTACGGTAGGGCTACTGGTCGGCGGATTTCGCGGGTGTGTTCCTGATCTGGGAGCTCCGCGGGACTGTTCCGGGCCGACGAGCCCCACGGGAGTGTGCTGGTCGGTGAGCCCCGTGGATAGTGCCGGGATGGCGAGATTCACGGGAGAGTTCCTGGTCGGCGGATCCCGTGGGTGTGTTTGTTTCATCGGAGAGTCACCGCGAGGGAGTTCTGGTCAGCGAGCCCCGCGAGAGTGGGTCAATCAGCAAGCTCCGTGATTCTCACTGGTCAGTGAGCCCCGCGAGTGTTCTTGGACGGCGGGTCCTGTGTCCTGTTCGGGACCGGCGGGCCGAGCGGTGCTGTGTACTGGACCCTTTTTCATGTGCGGTGACCGTCCGTCCCGCTTCTCGTCGTGGTGGTCCTGTTCTTCAGTACTGTCGGCCATTCTGGACTTTGTCTTTGTTTTGTCGTGTTTGTTATGTTTAGATGTTGCCTGGGGACGCCTGGAGGCGTCCGTTAAGGGGGGAGTACTGTCATGGTCCTGTCAGCCCTGTATGTTTTTTATGTGTTTCATGTGACAGGATCATGGCAGCCCACTGTTGTCTTGTTTTGTGTGGAGAGTCATGTGGTCTGTGTATGTTTTGTGTACCGCATGCTCTCCTGTCTTTAGTCTTAACCTTACCCTCCTGTTTCCTTGTTAAGTCTTGATTAGTTAATTCCCTTCACCTGTTTGTCATTGTTCCCTAGTTTAGTTTTCCCTATTTAAAGCCATTGTGTCTTACGTCTTGTGCCGGTTCATTGTGTATTGTGAGATACTGTCGCGTGTGCCTTGTTTGTCCAAGTCATGATTATTTTCTAGTTATTGTCATTGTTTGCTAGCCTGGCTCCGCCCTCCGACGTGCTTCCGCTTAATTTTTATTTCGCTTCAGCAGTACGTCTGGGATTGCTCTGTAGAGTTTCGTTTTCTCCTGCAAAAATCTGCAGGACCAATCAGCAAACAGATGGGGGTGGCTAAGAACGATGACGTTGAGGTCGTGCGTCAGTTTGAGTTGTAGTTCAGTAATGGCAGCGGAGAAAGACGTGAGAAAAGCTATTCGGTCCGTTGTTGCAAAACTGCCGAATATACAGAAGTTAAAGCGGGAGCAAGAACCAGGTTTGCTAAGTTTTGTTTGTCTGATTATTCTGACTTGTTGTTTCCAGACGGTTTTGGTGCATGATATACGTCACAACCACACGTTAGCGATTGGCTTTGGCAGATCCTGAGTGACTCTGGGCAGATCCAATAGTTTTAAACTTCAGCAATGGACCCTCATTAACGGAAGTAACGCTTTGCAATGGAGAGTGGCCAGACTCTCTGTACAAATGAAATGAATGTACGAGAGTCTGGTTGGACCAGGCTAATTGTTTGCCCCCTCGAGGGTATTTATGTTTATTAAACGTCTTTAAGTTACGAGCTGTCTGCGATTGGGTTCTATTCACCACCACACCCTGACACATGAAAGCAACGGAGTTCCCATTTAGTCAATATAGTGACGCATAGGGGCACCCTTCGCGTCTTCATACCGACGCTGAAGGCGTTTGAACATTCATATATATATATGAAGAGTTTCATTGCAAAACGAGATAAATCCATTTTTTACCATTTTAGTCAAAACATGTTTATTATTATGTTATCATGTTATTATTTTTTTATGGTGCTACTAAGCTGTATTTGTTAAGTTGTGAAGGTTTAAATCAAAACAAACCAACTGCAGTTGAATTGAAATTAATAGGAATGCACAACCAAAAAACGAGATTTCTGAACAATTATAAAAACAGTGATTATCTCGTGTATATATATATATATCTCCCAAGGGTTTTTTTCCTCCTAGGACTTTTTTTGTCACAGCTAAAAAAGTCCGGGTTTTTTTTCTCCTAGGGGAGTCAGCATTCTTTGGCTTAACTTAGCACCCTCTTTTATACATGGATTTGAGGATTTGTGAATGATGTAAATGAATGGCTCTCTAAAATCACAGAAAACTATTATTATGCAAGAAACTTCAAATACATTAAATCAAAATTCATTTCATTCATAAAATCAAACATTTATATTATGGTCAAAGGAATTCAATTGTTATATTGATTTAAGAAAGGAATAATTGAGGACATGCCATTGAATTATTAGAAAAAAATGCAGACCCAAGATGGTAATGCAGCATGACGTGAAGCGGAGTTTACACCACAGATGTGCATTCATTTCAAATCATTCAAAGGACCGGAGTCAATTATTCCTCTTATACCATTGGTCACCACAGACAATGCTCTAGTTTTTAAAGATATTTGACAGATCAGGTGTGCGTTTATTGAAAAATAATCAACACCTGTGCCATATTTCTCAACCAATCAGAATAAAGCATTAAACAAACCTGTGGTATAAGGAGTGATAAAGAATGAAACAGGACAATCTGATGCTGTCTTTAGTTTTATCTATAAGAGTTTAACAGTATCCAGTTTATAAGTTTTCATTTGTGTTTTATCATTGCTTCTCTCCAGTTATAGATTAGTTATAGATTAGTTATATATTTATAAACTAGTTATAGATTAAATATCTCATCCAAAATCTAAGTGGTGAATAAACACCCAAATATGAATGACATCACATTATTTCAACAGGATAATAACATTTATTCTCCATATGCATCCACAGCTGGCAGTATAATCACTGAACATTTGTTTTTATTAATTCTTTCTTCATCTCTCTCTCTCTCTCTCTCTCTCTCTCTCTCTCTCTCTCTCATTACTTTTTGCGTCTGCCAGTTTTTTTTTTCAGTTTTATTCCCATTTCACTCTCTTTCATTTCTGGCTAAATGTAATAAGCAAGTTTGTTTGTGAAATGAATGTGGTTGATAATCAGGAAAGCTGCAAACAGATGTTGAGGCTTCAGAGCGTTGAACCATCACCCCCCCCCTTCTCTCTTTCACTCTCTCTCTCTCTATTTCTCTCTCTCTCTCTCTCTCTCTCTCTCTCTCTCTCTCTCTCTCTCTCTCTCTCTCTCTAAGCTGCTATGATAAGAATGTAGTCACAGATCAAATTTTTCTGAAGTTTTCCGCTGTGATTTATGAAGGGCTCTTGTGTTGTTGGTCACAGATGTGCGTGTGTCTCTTTCACACAATCTGAATGACTGGCAGACATTAATAACACTACAAACACACTTACACAGCTGCGTGGAGTTCAGTCTCTGTGAAACACAGACAGCAGCTGAGATAAACTGCAGTGGTTCATTTCATCTGGATGTATTTTCTCACAGAGGCGTTTAATGTGAAATAATCCACAGCTGGACTGATTCCTGAACAGCATAACACTGTGAATCTGCTATTTGTGTGGGCAAATAAATGTCACAGTCTGCCTCAAACAATAGAGTCAGTGTGGGGTGGGAACCTGATCGAAAACAATTATTACCTTTAATAAAACACTTTTATCCCTTTGATCCCATTTATTCTACCGTGACAACATAAATTAAAAAGAAGAAATAGTGTAAATAACAGGAGAGTTATTTAAAGGAAAGATTATACTGTAGTACTGTAGTTAACAAGACAGATCATGTGACTTCCACTGTTCTCACTCTCATGTGGTCACTCCAAAAATCGCTCATCATTAAACAAGACACACCCACATATAATTGCCACGCCTACCTCTTTATGCCAGCGGTCTTTGGATGCTTCTCAATTCTTATTTGTGCATCCTCATTTTCTTTCCTAACTTTCTTTCCTCTAGCTCCACCCTATGTGAGTAAGGAAATACACGAGGACGGAGGAGTCGAAGTAAAATGTATCCTTGTTCTTTGTATAAAGTTCATTCTCTATTATCAAGTGCATTAAAAAACAAAAATATTTAACAAGAAAATTAAGTTAAACAGATACTTGAGTTAGATTTCAAAGCCTTGCTACATAAAATAAACACGTTTTAAAAGTGCTCTAAAATTTATTAGTTAGTTAACATGCAAATGTGTCATATGGTGTGACATAAGAGAAAATATAATGAAATAGCTTGAGGGAGATTTATCTTAATGTTAGAGTTACAAAATAGTTTTGTTTTAATTTAAAAAAAAGAAGGTTTCCCAATTTTTGTTATGTCACACCATATGACACATTTAGCAGCCTGATCTTCATACACATTTTACGAGTTGGCTAAATGCATAGGAATTCATACAAAGGTATGATTCTCAAAACAACAATGAAAGCCAACCCTTAACACTGCACCTAACCCAAACATCACAGGGGTCAAGGCAAACCGTATAAAAACTTACGAATGTGGTCTTATGAATTAATACGAATTCTCGTGAGATAGTGTTGCAGCATTTGTCAACTACCCATGTGCATCTAATCCACTGATCATTTACCACTGATCGGTGGTCTATACATAAATATGAAAACTACAATCTGAAACAAGTCTACATGTAATGATTAATACTAAGATTTATGTTATGAATATGTTTTAAAGACTTATACATGCGTCAGGTTTCATTAATACGCATATGATCAATCCTATTCTATGCATCTTCATTTGGATTTGTATATCACACAAAACAAAGGTATAATTTCAGAATACTAGAAAAATATGAGTTGTTTATCTTCTGTCTTTATTTAACCCATTACATTACAGTAAGAAGTAAAGAAGATGTGTAAAATGCTAATGTAGAATTACAGAAGATCAGAACTGAACTCTTGTATACTTCATCATATCCTCACTTCTTATTGACAACATGTGCGCGCACACACACACACACACACACACACACACACACACACACACACACACACACACACACGCACACACACACACACACACACACACACACACACACACACACACACACTAAACCCTTAGGCAAGGCAACCACTATGTGATGCCTGCATGCAATCCACTGAAATGGGTCATTTTTTAATTAAATACAATATTAATTACTGCGAGCATCATTAACGATATGTGAGATTTGACTAATTAGTGTAATAGTTTTGGAGTCACGCTCATTAAATATGAAAATTACAGCGGTCTGAAGCATCGCTTTCGTGATCAATCTTGTATGGGCAGAAGGGAAATGATTTAGGGAGGAGCTTTTATTGTACAATTATCTTCATTACGACTCTGTCATACTTGAGAAGAAAGTCAGAGATGTGGGGATTAGGAAAGGCATCCAGGGGCCGCTCTGAGATCAGGCCTTTACCGCTCCCGTCTCTCTTTCAAATGCAATCGTGTCCTCGTAACCAGACGAGACAGGTTTCACTGCACGCGGGCTCTTTGGGTTCAGTTCTGGACTGTCGCTCTTTCAGACTTGTTGATTGGTGGAAACGACTCGACACACTGTCTGATGCATTTCTGTCTCGCTTGTTTGGTCTGACTCTTGTAAAGAGTTCTGGTATAAAGTTTTCTGATTAGATGAATCAAACACACACACACACGCAATTTTAATGATAGATTTCAATGTAAATGTTCCAAACTATCCAAATCTATCATGATGATCATCATGACTTGTTCGTTTTCCAGTATCTTTTAGCTCAGTATTAAATGTACTCTACACCAGGGGTCTTTATCTACTCTTTTTGAGGGCCAGATTTAAAAAATGTAAATATGATTCGGGCCAAACTTACTCATATTTCTATCTTCTATATATATTTTACTTTTACCTATTATATATAATATTGTTATTATATATGTTATAACTTATGTTGGTTGTTACTTTTTGTTATAGTTCATATAAAAAACATGCATTTTAAAAAAGATGCACATCTTAGTGTTTTGCCTCAAAAAAGCTCAATAAAAAAATTAAATGGAAGTTTAACATTGCAAGAACTAAATGTTAATAGTTTAACTATGAACATTGCACAAAAAGTGCAAGTGTAAATAATCAAAACATGTATTTTGTATAGCACTAACTGTAATGCAGAGCTCTTAAACTTCTTTTGTTTATAATTGTTTCACTTTCATAAATTATTCATTTCAAGTATTCACAACATATAGCTAGTCTTCTCCTAATGACTAACATTGTTTTCTTTGTTTATATTTTAAAGATATATAAGCTAAACTTCCTTTCCACTGTACACTACATTCAGACACAACTGTCGAAGTTCGCCCCCTAGTGGCAGTCGTAATGAAATTTCAGTTTAATTGTAAATTCATGTCAACATAGTAGAAAAGCTCATTCCAGCACAAGTGCCTTTAACTCTTTCCCCGCCATTATCTCATCAATCTTATCTCAATATTTCAGTTTTTTGCTAAAAAAAATTTTTTAAGAAAAATACCCATATTTAAAAGTTTATAAACATATAAGAAAAAATATATATAGGATGAAACGTTTTACCTGTTTTGTTTGTTAATTGTTTGTTTGAAAGCAGAGGGTTGGTTCTTTTTTATTTAATATATTTGTATGTTTATATATTTTAAGACAACATTTTTCAGGAAGGCATTTTGTGACACTTTTGTGAAAATCACAAAAAATGCTGGCAGGCAACTTTTCAAAAAATGGCTGGTGAGGAATGAGTTAATCTACGAATATCTTTATAGTTAATAATTTACCTATCAGTAATCAATAGTTTTTAAAGGATTCAATTGTTACTGAAAAGGTTAAACAAAAAAAGATTCATAATTTTCACCTTGCACGCAGGGTTTTGATTGTAATACACTGAAATACATCACTTCCGGTCAGCGTGTCACATGCGATGTAGTTGCACAAGTTTTTTTATGCACCCAAAGCTCAAATTGGAAACAAAAATTTTGCACCCACAGATGCTTGGCATCAGAGCCGGCGCCAGACCATAACTAACAGGGGGGCACGTGGCTTCCAACGAGGGGCACGTAATAGCAACAATAACTTGCAAAAACAAGGCATTAAAACAACAAATACAGTGCAAGCACACACTCATACAACTGGTACAGACTGTCAGCTCATTTCCTGAATAAAGTGCAAAAGATCACAAACTATGCGCAAAACTATTTTGAACTTCGACCGCGGCGTGAACGCAAGCTGCTGTGCTCGCGCTTTGCTAGACGCAACAACAAACCACCCTTGCGCGCCGCAAGCCATTGAAATGAATGGGTTTTATAGCGCAGTGCATACCGTGTCCTATAAGCCGCTTTACCATAATCACGTCGTAATGCTGTTAACGGTCTAGCCACACTTCACATTTAAGCTTACGTAAATTAAACAACGCAAACTTACCTTTAAAATAGCTAAAGACGGCGTGTACGAACATTAAACTTCCTTAAAACAGTTTCCTGTAGATTTGAAAATTCCACCTCAACCTTTAATCTCTGAGTTTGAGCCAGTCGGTGTTTGCATGAAGTCAGATGGAGCAGGCGGTGCTGGTTTGTTCTAAATGTTCTAATATTCATATTTTACACAATCCATAAAATGCAGCGAAAAAACACGTTGCTAGTATCAAGTCACAAATATGCTAAAGACGTAAAGACGCATGAGACGCCGCAATACAACCAATCAGAGAAACTGGTCTATTTTAATTAAAGAAAACATATACCCACTATATTTTCCTCATTTGATTTCATTAAAAGTCATGAAACATTCAATGTTTAATTTATTTTAATTATTCTTGATATATATTAGATTAATAAAAAACTTTGTAGGGGGGGCACAACAACCTGTTTGGGGAGGCACGGCTTGCGAATGCCCCCCCTTGACGCCGTCCCTGCTTGGCATCCCACACAGCCCTTTTCAACTCTCCTTCCAGTTTATTGGCCATCATTTCTCATGTACAGTGGAAAGGCACCTTTAAAGTAACCACGCTTATTTTAAATCAGACAAAGATGACCGGTGGGACGGAAAAAAATATGATTGGAGGGCCGCATTTGGACCCCGGGCTGCCAGTTGACTGGCCCTGGTCTACACCACGCTAATAAGCATAAAACCACAGTGAATTGAACTTTTAGCTCATTTGATTAATACTTTTCAGTAATGCATTCTGGGATTGCCTTCTCCTCATAAAGCGTTCAGTTAAATCAGGTATCTGAGTGTTATGCTGTCTTTGTGTATTTGTGATGACTTCATAAACATCTCAAAAGGTTTCAGAACAAAGCACAATCAAGTTGAAAGTTTGTGGTGAGAGCTGTGATGCGGTGCTCTGAATCATGGGTGACCTTGTGCTTTGATGTCCCTTTTGAATATCTTCATTTTAACATAAATACATCTCGCACACGCTTTAAATATATGCAATAATCCTATCTCCTCACGAATTCAAGCCCTCTCGTATTATTGTAATACTCACCTCCGGTCGAGCTGCCCGATAACCGACACTTTATCACATTTCGTTTATGTTTTATTTTCTACGGCCTCTGTCTTTGTGAAACGATTGCACCTGTTTTGATCTGATTAATTTTGTGCAAGCTCAAACAATTATTTCTCATCTTTATCACTATAAGGAATCGCCTTCCTTTTATGGGTATCATTTATAACAAGTGGACAGCTACCTGTTTATTAGAATTTCAAGCAGCATATCGCCACCGAGATCTTCCACCGTCCATATTTACATTTCAACTTTGGCTAAACAAGCATGACAACACACACACACATACACAAACACGGGGCGAGACGGTGCTCGGTCTGATTTACATACTGGCCCTTCTCCCCCCGTTCACACGGCATGGACTTGATGCAGAAGTCATCCGCTTCGGTTCGGCCCGGGGACCTGACAGTCGGCTTTATGGTCAGAATCTGTGTATTTGTAGTTTACATGTGCAGGTCCATCAGTCTGTGTGTGTGTGTGTGTGTGTGTGTGTGTGTGTGTGTGTGTGTGTGTGTGTGTGTGTGTGTGTGTGTGTGTGTGTGTGTGTGTGTGTGTGTGTGTGTGTGTGTGTGTGTGTGTGTGTGTGTGTGTGTGTATAGAGAGAGAGAGAGAGATCATGACCTGTGAAATACAGCCACGGCTCTGAGGTGCAGGGTAAGAACACAAACATATTTGCATGTGCCACGGACAGAGTCGCATTTGACATCTCAGCAGCTGTTAATTATGAATTGGCCTGCAGAGAAGTGGACAGCAATGTGAATATGCAAAACACGAAAGAGCGTCCAGGGCTCGTCCAACACGCGTGTCAACTCTCACCACACTGCACACGCTGTGAACACGGCTGCCGGAAGTGTCAATCACTACACTGTAAATTCACACCTGAATTAAAACTTACACAGTCATGACAGCATATCCTACATACAGAGATTAGTGTCTGTTTCTATAGGCTGCAATACATAAGCCATTCAGCGTATTGAAACGATCCAAGGCGGTAAGTTAACCAATGTTGTCAAGAAGTTTGTTTATCGACTGTCAATGTTAAGGTAAGTTTATTTTACTTTTGTAAGTAAAGGTTTAGTATTTGCTCTAGGGTCATTGGGTTTTATTTGATTGGCCATTGGGTTGGTTTAGTTAAGCCCAATTTATAGTCATGCGTAAGCTCTCTATCTGTAGCCTCTGCATAGCCTGACGTGCACCTCGCAAAATTTTTAACAGCAATCAACATATATTTTTATGTTACTTTAACTTAAAAATCAAGTTAAAGGACAAGTTCGGTATTTTACACTTAAAGCCCTGTTTTCAGATTGTTTATGATGAAATAGAACGGTTTTGACTGAAATTTCGACATATGCGGCTGCCCCAAGAACTTTCGGGTGTTTGTTGTTTCACCTCCCTCCTCTACAATGTGTGTATAGTTGGACTGGAACAATCCTTCCTAAAATGCATTAAACTTTCATTTACAAAGACGTGAAACTCAGCGAGTGGTCAGGGGTGTTCACTGATATGATCGCACAAAAATGGCTGCAAAAGATGCTTTCCAACAGCTGTTTTAGTATTCGTTGTAAACTTGTGGACCTATTTTTCCAAACGCCTCACACCCGAACATTCTTCCGCTGAGAGCTTGAATAATTAACCCTCCAGCCAAGTTGGTGGCGATAATCCGCCTTTGCCAATTGCAAGAATACAAACGGGTTCCCGGCGCGGAGTAATACCTCACAGCACATCTAATACAAGTCAATGGAGTTGGCAAAAACCACGATAAAACCTGTTGGAATGCGTATTTTGCAGCGAATTTTGTGTGATCATATCAGTGAACACCCCTGACCACTCGCTGAGTTTCACGTCTTTGTAAATGAAAGTTTAATGTATTTTAGGAAGGATTGTTCCTGTGCACCTATGAACCCATTCTAGAGGTGGGAGGTGATACAACAAACACCCGAAAATTCTCAGGCCAGCATCATATGTCCAAATTTCAGTCAAAACCGTTCTATTTCATCATAAACAATCTGAAAACAGGGCTTAAAGTGTATACTGAACTTGTCCTTTAAGCAATTTCAAATTGTCTTTATAAGTTATATCAACTTATCACGAGTCAAAATAGAATAGTAGGTTGAATTGAGTTGTTTTAACTTCATGCTGCATTTAACAACCAGAGGCTGCGCAATGTTGATGGTAACCAGGTGACGTCTGCAACTGGATCGTTTCAAAATGGCGGATGCGGCCACATGTATGTGGCGGCCGGGTGAGGCATCTATGTATTTATATATCTATGTAGCATGTAACAAACACCTGGATCAGATGCAATAATTATGCTGGACAATTTTGAACAAGCAAACACAGAGCTGAGACTGGGTAGGCAATATATATTTGTGATATAGTGGTACATTATATAAATAAACATTTCTTCAACACTGTCTTATGACTTCAGTATGAGTGTGTTCAGACATTTTAATTTGTTTTAAGATTTCAAATTTTGGAATTGGTATCCACACAAGTAAGTGTCAATCAATTGAAAACTCTGATTTGATTGTTCATTTCTGTACTCTACTCTTCAAAGAAATCTGTGGCCATCACAATGCTTTAATAATCTCTGTATGTAAATGTTTATTACAGTGCACATACTGCAAATTATTCAATGTTGTGTTCATTTTTGTTTGTTTATTAAATGAGGCAGTTTTGAGAATATTTTTGTGATCTCTCTCTCTCTCTCTCTCTCTCTCTCTCTCTCTCTCTCTCTCTCTCTCTCTCTCTCTCTCTCTCTCTCTCTCTCTCTTTCTCTTTCTTTCTCTCTGTTCATGTTAAACTCTGAGGTTGTGTTGGGTCTGGTCCTTTAACGCTAACAGTATCTCTGGGAATTTTAATTAATTTTCCTCCACCCCCACCCGCTGAATCTGCTCTAATATTCCCCCCAAGGACTTTTATAAATTTCGTCATTAATAAAACCGGACATTCAATTAGTCCCCAAATCCAGATTGCCAACTGTTTCATAACAGTTGTGTGATGATTTGGCCTTCTTTGTTATAAGTTAGAATGAAGTGAAGTTAAAACTAATTTCATTAATCTAATTGTCATCACTTCAAACCATCTCTTAATTAGTACAAATTAATATGATTAATCACAATAATGACAAAGACTCATTCAATTACAGCTTTTGAATGGTGAGGGGGTGTGTTGGTCTTGATACGGGAGGCAGGTGGGATCGGCGGAGCCGGCCGGGATTGGTTCTGATTATTCTAATAACCGACGGGTTATCATTCAACCTGCCACTTTAATAAGCCTGAGAGAAAGTTAAAAAGGAGGCAGACTCACTTTGTCGCCCGTGTTTTGTTCTTTTGTTAAACGCTGCCCATTTGCACAGAACCGCCCGATTAAACGCTTTGAAGCAAATTGTCACTTCTCTTTAATGCATGCTGCGTGTTAAACAAATCCTGATCTGTTCAGATTTATGTTATGAAATGTTGCTGTCATAAAAACACAAAAACAAATCAATAAGCCTGCAATAAAAGGTTACCTGACATTCACCCTACAGTAGCAGACAGAGGACCCTAAAAATCAAGACCCTGCATGTGACACCAATCTCTTCTCTTCTTCAGATCCAGTAGAGATCTAGTGTATGGGCCATAATATAAATATAAAGATCATATAATCTCTCTCTATTGTGATTAAACAGAAGACAATATCGCTGGTTGTTGATTTTATAAGACACAAGCAGATGTGTGTAGAAAAGAGCAACATGTTGTTCTCCGTCAATAACATAAAACAATCCTGTGTATGTGGTTCATTGGCTGGTTGAATTAAAAGTGGCATCAGAAAGACAAACTCATGTCAATTCATAAGCTTCAGAAGTTGTTTAATTAGCTACATTACTTTATAATTTTTTCATACTTAAACCTGCATGTTGTGAAACCTTTTGTCCCCCCAAATTAAGTTATTAAAGTGCAGGTTGAGTAACTAATGGCAGAAGTTCATTTTTAAGATCTACAATTTTTTCCAGGAATAATCATACAAAGTGTAAGAGTACAAGTACAATTCTAGATTTTAAAGTTACTGCTGAAT
Organism: Misgurnus anguillicaudatus; assembly: GCF_027580225.2. NCBI lineage: Eukaryota > Metazoa > Chordata > Actinopteri > Cypriniformes > Cobitidae > Misgurnus > Misgurnus anguillicaudatus. The sequence continues at coordinate 35,341,677 of NC_073343.2, forward strand.
TTAATACTTTACATATAGCAATAAATAACTTTAGATCACGTGAGATTCAGGACCCTATTATACACCTTTTTTTTTTTTTTGCTAGTTTAGGTCCGGCACAGTTAGCACTTTCACGTTCAGCACCACATTGTTTAAATAGGAAAATGCATCTGCCACAATTTTTTCACCCTATTTTTAAATTATTGTCGCTTGGGGTTGGGGTTATGTTTGGGGTTTGGGTTATGATGTACTTTTATGTATTGGTTTCTAGATGGTTTTCATCCGCTTTTAAAATTATTCTTGCCTGGAGTTGGGGTTTGGGTTAGGATGAAATTTGTGCCACGGACACAAAAAAGACGTTTGTGCTCATGGCACAGAAAAAAAGACACGACTTGCAGTGAGATCAGTCTGCCCAAAACACACCCTTTACTCTTTACAAAAATATGAACAACCCTTTTAGACTGTGCACTTGGCGCACAAACCATTTTTCCTGTTGTTAAATTAATTAAAGAGGAAAAGTATTGAAAATATTCAAATAGACTCCAGTTTTAGGCCCATACAGCAATGGAAAGGCTTTTACACGGTTGCGAAGTTTATTGTTGTAAGAATGTTGTCTTGTTACCATGATTTTAAAAAACTTTTATTAAAGCTGAGGAATAACATCTATACATCATCTGGCATATTTTACAGTAATGCGGTTACAGTACACAAAACACACACAAAAAAATCATGAATAATATTATAATAATATTATTATTATAACTGGATAGTAAAAATTCTCACTCATCTTGCCAAAGTGAAGCCAATTTCAATGTTTTTAATCCAAACTGCCATCTAATGTGTGTGAAGATCTGTGATCTACTGTATGTGAAAAAATTATTTATTACTGGAGTTCAGACGGCCATTTGAGTTTTAATGGATAAATTCTGCCCTCTACTGACTCTGTGTCTGTTCCTGAGCTTATAAAACACACACACACACACACACACGCACACGCACACGCACACGCACACACACACACATGCGCACATTAATGCTGTGTTTAGACTCTATTCATGACTTTATTACAGTATTATTATTATGATTATTATAATTCTGCCCTGGTCAATAAAACAGAAATAGGATTTTGGCGAAATTTTTTTATTTTTAAATGTATTATTCAAATGTTATTCAAAACATTTTTATATCCACAGAATTCCCATATTATTACACCTGGGATTTTTTGTCCCATATAAAAAAAATTATTTGAAAAACCTACAGTAGCTACTTTTGTGAAGTAGTTCTGCATGAAGTACGGTATACAAGATACTGATGTGTGTTTGTCAGCATGCTGATCTTTAAACTTTAAACATCATGTCTTTGGAAGAGTAAAGTATAAAAACATTAGCATATTTAATATTTTATTGATATAAAAAAGTATATTTTTGGAAATATTTAAACATTTCTTCCTTTTTTAATGCTCACAATTCAGATTGGATTAATACAGAAGTTGACTTGTCTTCAGTTGGCCGCTCTTCTTTAAAATCAGAAAATCAAAGTCTTACAGGCAGAGAAACATCTTCACCTTTAACTCTCTCTCTCTCTCTCTCTCTCTCTCTCTCTCTCTCTCTCTCTCTCTCTCTCTCTCTCTCTCTCCGGTGATGTGTTGTTACACACTCGGCTAGCTCCTCTTCCATGACAGACTGTAAGCACCTGAAGCGGAAACACATTTGATTGTTAACATCTGGGCCATTACAATTGCAAACTAGGGCTCTGTACATCAATCAGAAAGTGCTTTCAAAACAAAGAGACCATCCTCCAATCAATCTATCGGGAAACGGGGGCATTACATGCTCCTGTAATCCTGGCTAATTAGCGGGATAATGGGAATGAGATTTATGAATCTGCCGCTGTTGAGGTGCTGCTGCAAATGAGCAGGGATGCACGCCAGAGTCGCAATAAATGCAATGAGCTCCTCACCACACTGTTGTTTTTAATCAGCTTCTTTCCATCCATCCGTACATCTGTCTATCCATCTATCTGTTGTCATCTGTCCTCAATCTTTCCATCATCTGTATTTTATCTATAGATGGTTTCAGCAGCAGCAACATAAACAAACGGCTCTTGTGACTAAAGGCAACTACCGGTCGACTTCCACATAGAATCAATAACAACAGAGTCCTTTCAGAGTAGTTCATTTCTGATAACAATGGAAATAATGGCAAGTAAATTACTTCATTCATATATCATATCTAACATGTGTCAACTAGTATTACACTGAGCTAATATTATTGTGTAAAATGAATGTATACAATGTTCAGTACAGGTCTTTGACTTCTTGCCAGTGTGCCAATCCTCTCCGCAAAGTTGCGATCAATGCTCGTCGTCTCCGCTCGTCTTTAGCAAAACAAAACCTTTTATTTTCAACATAGAATTTGTATTTCAGAGATCACTAGCAAGACTGTTAAATAAATACTGGAAGTTCACTTTGGTTCAGGTGTGTAACCGTGACGACACACGTGCATCCCATGAAGCCGTCTATATGGATTTCTGCATATATGCATATATCAACTTTTTTTCTGTAAAAGATTTTAAAAGTCCCTTAGTTTGTTAATGATTATTTTATTAAAATGTTTAAAAAGCATCATCATCATCATCATCCCTGTACAATAGAAACATATGAACAAGTACAGGAACAAGTTTGTTTTCAGTTTTTCATATCTTTATGTTTGTCACATATACAGGGAATATTATTGACTAAATAAACTCAGTTGTCTTTCTGAAGTTACAGTTATATCTCATCCAATGATTTGTTTTGGTGACATTGTTAAATATGATGTGTTTGGATGTCTCTGATGATAGTGAGCGAGAGGTCATGAACAATAGTTGTTTGAGATGATCGTAGTGAACATATGGACGTTTCTCAGTTGCTCTGGCAGATGGAGGATCTGTTTTCTCTCTGCTTTAGTTTATTCAGCACCAATAACAGACAATCAGTTGATTGTCGGCTACACACAAAACCTTTAAAAACATCCCGGGGTCCAGTAAAACTCTTTTACATTTGCAGGCTTTAGATTTTCTCAAACATTATTCTGGTAACTTGAAACAGAAAACATATCACATAACTTTTCTTAAAGGACCGTTCAGTTTACTCCACGTCAGGTTTCTGTGCTGCTGATCAAACTATATTCACATATGACACTGTGACCGGTTTAACAACACCAACATCAAACTTATGACAAGGTCTTTAGGCATCAAAAGATCAAACGAAGAGTTTGGTTCCAAAACGAGATATCTCAGTTTTAAAAAAATGTTGTCAAAACATGTTTATTATAATGTTATCAAGTTTTTATTGTGTTTTATTGTGCTACCTTTTTTTTGTTATAAAGGCTTAAATCAAAACAAACCAACTGCAGTTTGATTTAAATGAATGCAGATTTAAAAAACAAGATTTTAGAAAAATCTAAAGTAATCCATTTTGGAATCAAACTCTTTAAATATATACGTTATAACTTAGGCTACTTTAGTATTTTTATGTTTAATATGTTTAGGCTACTTACAGCACTGCAAAAATAACTTTTTTTACTTAGTATTTTGTCTTATTTTAAATACAAAAATAAAAATTCCTAAATCAAGATGCATTTTTTGATGAGCTAAATTACCTAAGAAAATAAGTCTATTAGACTAAAAGATTATTTGTGCTTAACACAAGCAAAAAAAAAATCTGTCAATGGGGTAAGAACAAATTTTTAAAAACATTTTTCATAATAAAAAAAATCAAGAAACATTTTCTTAACCCATTGGCAGATTGTTTTAAGCACAAATTCACTTAAATTGTATAACATTTGTCTAAAAACTAGACGGTTTTTTCTTGATTTAAGAATTTTTAGATATTTGTTTTGAAAACAAGACAAAAACTAAGTAAGAAAGTCATTTTTTTGCAGTGATAGTCTGAATAAAGCTGCCTAAACATCTTCTTTTGTTCTGAGTGTAGAGCAGCAAATGATGACAGATGTTTTTGGTGAGGTGTTTTTTTAAGGCAGGTGACCCTATAAGAGCCGCTAACATGTGTGTTTCTGTGAGGATGACACAAGCTCAGGGTCTCTGTCTGAAGCCCACCGCCCAGTGCTCGCTCGCCCACCCTGGTGTCTGTGCGTGTCCCCGCGGTCCCTGACCTTGCCTGCCGTCGAGAGGACGTCGCCCATTAAAGCGCCACATTCAGATAAGCCCATTTCTTTTCTCAAAGCATCCCTTTAATGTCAGGCCTGAAATATGAAGTCATTAGGCGATATTAAAACAGTGCTGACAAACTAATTAACAGAAGACATTATACGGGATGGGCTCGATTAATCCGCTTTAATTGCTCTTTTAAATGGAGGCCCCAATTAAAATTAATAAAGATTTACCGCTGATCACACAAAAGCATAGCGAGGAGTCTCAGTCTGAAGGGCAAGCAGAAGTCAGAAGTCTCCGAGCTCAAGTTCTTCTCCCTGTGCTCGACTCAAAGACACAAACATGAGCCCATGGCCCTCACATCACTAATCCACCATCACTTTATTAGAAATCATCTCATGGGTGGCTCACAGCTCTCTATAGGGTCACAGATGGATTAACTGCAAATAAGAAAATCATACGATTATGCATATCGTAGTTCCTTTATAAAGTCAGAAGAAAATGCTTTTAAACTATAAGCAAAAATATATTACAATAATCTTCTAAAAGAAAGTGAATGTTAAGATGAGTTAGTCTGTCTGGTTAATGATGATACAGAAGATAGCAAAGCAGAATCCTTTGGATGGGCTGTCCAGATGAGATCTTTGTTTTTGGTGGATCTGAGGGATGCAAGGAAATTTCACGTTAAAGTGCTTCACTCTTGTGGACAAAATGATTAACTGCAACAGGAATATTTCCCCCATTCATCATCACCAGCAGCTCTTTTATGTTCCCATCTTAACAACAACTCCCCAAAATACTCACAATGTTTTAAGATGGAAGTCATGATAGATTGTTTATCATAACACGTCATTTACGTGCACTCTTGGCATTCTCTTACGAAAATTAACCATGGTTACCACAAAATAACCATGGTTTTGACAACCATGTTTTTTTAAAACCATAGTTACACCATGGTTAGTGTAGAAAACAATGGTTTTGTTTATAGTAATCAATACACCAAAAAAACATGGTTACTACATTTTTACCACAAAAAAACATGGGCTGTCTTAAGAATAGCATGCATCTCTCATGCTTTTTTCTTATTTAAGTATACAGCAGTTAAGAACACCTAATATAAAGTGGGACTAAACAAATTTGATCATTTTATATTAGTGTGAGCTCTTTATTTCCACCCTGTTATTTTTTTTACATTGTGACTTTGATGAAGTTATTGTTAGTGCCTGAGCTTGACTTGAACACATGTGTGAGAGTCTGATTTGCTCTTCATCAGAAATATTGACAACATAAACACAGGTATGACGTTTAAAGGGTTTGGCATGTTTTTGTGTTGTGTATATTACACACTGTCACTTGTTTTCTATCTGTGATTCCACGTGATGGCGCTATTATACTGTGGAGAGAGCCTGAAGACCAATAATGTGTGGTGAAACATCAACATTAACAAAGAAAGTTGACATTCATAATGTGAGCATGCATTCACTTTATTAACATACAATTAAATTTCAAATGTTAATGTGCCAAGCAGGGAATAAGGTTTAATCTTCACCTTTGTTTTAAAAGCTAAACACGGTAACAGACATTGTCTATTAGGTTTATTTCGGTTCGTAACTCTTTAAAAACGGTTGTATCCTATAGAAACTTCAAAAATTCTGTTCAACCAAACATGAAATATCTGTCGTCATGTACTGAATAAAAATCTGTAATTTACTGTACTGAATCACTTCAGATAATGTAAAAAATATGAATTATAACCTGACCTATACGTCCTTTTAATCCCCTACATAAGACTCCATTGCTGAAGAAAAAGCCGGTTGAGGCTCGGATAAAGTTTGGGACAGAGCATTTGGAGAAGCCTGTGGATTATTGGGAGACTATAGTATGGTCAGATCAGATGAAAACAAAATTAAACTTTTTGGCAGTCATTCTACACACCATGTTTGGAGAAGAAATGGCACTGCCCACCACCCCAGGAACACCATACCAACAGGTAAGTTTGGGCCCAGAAACTGTTGGCTGAACGTCTGATGTTTTTCGTACACTTTTCTGGAAACCCTGTGAGAATGTCTAAAGTCGTCTTTTGATTGGTTGAAATAAACCAGATTTCCAGGAGACGCGAGTGTCGTGATTAGTTTCGGCCCCTGGAAAACAAAGCTCTGACGTTCCATTGTTTACTTGGATAATAATGAGCAGTTATCATGATCAGCTAAACATTGAATTCTCAAAAATATGCAAAGTTGGCAGCATAGACTCTCTAAAAGACGTCCAAGAGTTTTGCTTGAGGCAGTTAGTGGAGTCAAAAAGTTTGGTTCTCCTGAATTGCTTGTATGTGTTAAGTGGAGAGATATGCTTCAAACAGATGTTTAACAGGATCGTCTCATTGGTGTGGCTGTTGATGAAGTGCACAACGTTGTTCTATGGTGAGTAATGTTGTTTATTTAGATGCTATTCGGTTGCGGCTAGTTATTTCAATAACTGACTTGTTGCCAGCCGGCTCGTTATTGCGGGGAGTTCGAAACGTGATGCTAGACGAAACAAACTGTGATTGGTTGTTTGACATGTCGGTCAAACAGCTCGTGGGCGGGCTTTGTCCAGAAAAAGCAGCAAAAAACACCAGACCTTCAGTATTGAAGGTCTGGCTACGCGAGACTAGTTTGTGGGTGGAAGCATCATGGTTTGGGGCTGCTTATCAGCAAGGGGTACTGGCAGACTTCATATTATTGAAAGCAGGATAAATGGACAAATGTACCGGGACATTTTGGATAAAAATCTGCTGCCATCTACCAGAAAGCTGAAAATAAAAAGAGGGTGGACATTTTGGCTAGACAATGATCCCAAACACAAGGCCAGGGAAACAATGAATTGGTTTCAAAGAAAGAAAATCAAGTTGCTTGAATGGCCCAGTCAATCACCTGACCTAAATCCCATAAAAAATCCATGGAGAGAACTGAAGATCAAAAGTTCATAAAAGAGGCCCAAGGACCCTTCAAGATTTAAAGACTATTTGTGTGGAAGAATGAGCCAGAATTACTCCTGAGCAACACAGACGACTGGTCTCTCCATACAAGAGGCGTCTAGAAGCTAAGTATTAAATAAAGTGTGTTCAATACTTATTCCCTGTGTCATTTCACTTTATTTATTATGACTCAACTTGTATACTTAAATGTTCTGATTTCTTTGGTGGAAATTTTGTGTCAATTGCGCACTTAGAAATCCCCTACTGATAAAAATGCTGATGTGTCAAATACTTATTTTCCCCCTGTACAATATTGTTCAAAATAATAGCAGTACAATGTGACTAACCAGAATAATCAAGGTTTTTAGTATATTTTTTATTGCTACGTGGCAAACAAGTTACCAGTAGGTTCAGTAGATTCTCAGAAAACAAATGAGACCCAGCATTCATTATATGCACGCTCTTAAGGCTGTGCAATTGGGCAATTAGTTGAAAGGGGTGTGTTCAAAAAAATAGCAGTGTCTACCTTTGACTGTATAAACTCAAAACTATTTTGTACAAACATTTTTTTTTCTGGGATTTAGCAATCCTGTGAATCACTAAACTAATATTTAGTTGTATGACCACAGTTTTTTAAAACTGCTTGACATCTGTGTGGCATGGAGTCAACCAACTTGTGGCACCTCTCAGCCGTTATTCCACTCCATGATTCTTTAACAACATTCCACAATTCATTCACATTTCTTGGTTTTGCTTCAGAAACAGCATTTTTGATATCACCCCACAAGTTCTCAATTGGATTAAGGTCTGGAGATTGGGCTGGCCACTCCATAACATTAATTTTGTTGGTTTGGAACCCGTTTACTAGTGTGTTTTGGGTCATTGTCTTGTTGAAACAACCATTTCAAGGGCATGTCCTCTTCAGCATAGGGCAACATGACCTCTTCAAGTATTTTAACATATGCAAACTGATCCATGATCCCTGGTATGCGATAAATAGGCCCAACACCATAGTAGGAGAAACATGCCCATATCATGATGCTTGCACCTCCATGCTTCACTGTCTTCACTGTGTACTGTGGCTTGAATTCAGAGTTTGGGGGTCGTCTCACAAACTGCCTGTGGCCCTTGGACCCAAAAAGAACAATTTTACTCTCATCAGTCCACAAAATGTTCCTCCATTTCTCTTTAGGCCAGTTGATGTGTTCTTTGGCAAATTGTAACCTCTTCTGCACATGCCTTTTTTTTAACAGAGGGACTTTGCGGGGGATTCTTGAAAATAGATTATCTTCACACAGACGTCTTCTAACTGTCACAGTACTTACAGGTAACTCCAGACTGTTTTTGATCATCCTGGAGGTGATCATTGGCTGAGCCTTTGCCATTCTGGTTATTCTTCTATCCATTTTGATGGTTGTCTTCCGTTTTCTTCCACGTCTCTCTGGTTTTGCTCTCCATTTTAAGGCATTGGAGATCATTTTAGCTGAACAGCCTATCATTTTTTGCACCTCTTTATAGGTTTTTTCCCTCTCCAATCAACTTTTTGATCAAAGTACGCTGTTCTTCTGAACAATGTCTTGAACGACCCATTTTCCTCAGCTTTCAAATGCATGTTCAACAAGTGTTGGCTTCATCCTTAAATAGGGGCCACCTGATTCACACCTGTTTCTTCAAAAAATTGATGACCTCAGTGATTGAATGCCACACTGCTGTTTTTTTTGAACACACCCCTTTCAACTAATTCAACTAATTGCCCAATTGCACAGCCTTAAGAGCGTGCATATCATGAATGCTGGGTCTCATTTGTTTTCTGAGAATCTACTGAACCTACTGGTAACTTGTTTGCCACGTAGCAATAAAAAAATATACTAAAAACCTTGATTATTCTGGTTAGTCACATTGTACTGCTATTATTTTGAACAATACTGTATGTATTAATTTATCCTAACGCTTTCAAAAATGATTCAAATATTATATTAAACATTTAAATTATTTTATTGTAACCAGCAAAATTGTCAAGCATAATCAGAGTTGCATCTTTTTCAACTTTTTGTGGTGTTTTTCACTATAAAGCATACTGTGAAATCCAAAAGGTTGAAGTACAAAACCCATCTATAGCAGAGAGAGAGAGAGAGAGAGAGAGCAAGAGAGAAAGAGAGAGAGAGAGAGAGAGAGAGAGAGAGAGAGAGAGAGAGAGAGAGATTTATTATTCTGCAATTCTGTGTTATTGCTACTTGTAGATATTTAATTGTTAAACCTTTTTCTTCTTGTTCTGCTCTTCATGTTAATGAGCAATCATTTATCGGCCCTATAAGTACCTGAAATGAATTTTCCTGTGGTCTGTTATTAAAACTGGTGACTGTCAGATATTTGCTTCAGTTTTAATATAAACATTGTTTTGGGTGTTAATGGGAAATGTCACTTCAACATAAACTTTCATCATTACAGTAATCAGAAAAAAATGTCTTGCAGTTAACAACAGTCTGAATGAATTAATCTTCTAGAGACACCTGAATCTAACTGTGTACATTTTAATTGAAAACACAAATCAATTTCTCTCTGACAGATTGATCTAATTGAAAGAGAAAACAGCTTAAGTAATTATCATCATTGTTATATTTGTACTCTTTCTCACAAACCAATTAACTTTCATGTTTTCATTTCTTTAATTTTAATCTTTCAGATGTAAGTTGTTTGAATGCCTCACAGGCCTTTTGTGTTTTGTGTTGGTGTTTATTTATTAATTAAACATGAAAACAAAGGTTATGTGGGAAAGATTGGGGCTAGTTGTCACACTCTCAATTTAAGTGAATATTTTTCAGGATAGGTTTATTTAAGTTTATTAAACTTTAAAGTCTTCAAAATCCTATTGATATTTGTCGCCACTGAGGAACAATTTATCATGACATTTAGCATTCTATAAGCCTTTAGGTGGAATAGAAACTTTCCTATCTCTCCAGCATTGCTATTATTTGGGTAACTAACAAAAGTTTATTATATTGAATTCCAAACAGCAAGGGACAGCAATAATTAATCTACTAATATATTAAAGCAAAATAATTTCATGTTTGATTTTGAAACCAAATAAGACCCAGACACAAACATCACAGCACACACACACACACACACACACATCACATATGAGCATTGCATCAAGGCAGCTGGAATGTGCAGGAACTGCAGATCTCAGTGAATGAGCTCATGTTGTATTACTCACTAACAGAGAATTCATTGCTGTTGTTTTAAAGACATGTACTCAATGAATGTGGTCTTAGAAATGTGCCTTGAATCAACCACAGAAAACATTGTGATTTATAAACCTCCTGCACAGCATTTATATCACTGGCTTGTGTACTTTAACTTCAGTAAAGAGGATTTTAATGGAGTTTTTAACACTGACATACACGGACAAACACCAACAAACACTGACAAACATCAATAAACACTGACAAATGCCAACAAACATCAATAAACACTGACAAACAATAATAAACACTGACAAACATCAATAAACACTGACAAACAATAATAAACACTGACAAACATCAATAAACACTGACAAACACTGAAAAACATCAATAAACACTGACAAACAATAATAAACACTGACAAACATCAATAAACACTGACAAACAATAATAAACACAGACAAACATCAATAAACCGTGACAAATGCCAACAAACATCAATAAACACTGACAAAAAATAATAAACACTGACAAACATCAATAAACATGGACAAACACTGACAAACATCAATAAACACTGACAAACATCAATAAACATTGACAAACATCAATGAACACTGGCAAACACTGAAAAACATCAATAAACATTGACAAACATCAATGAACACTGGCAAACACTGAAAAACATCAATAAACACTGACAAACACTGAAAAACATCAACAAACACTGACAAACAATATTAAACACTGACAAACATCAATAAACACTGACAAACAATATTAAACACTGACAACCATCAATAAAATCTGACAAACAATATAAAACACTGACAAACATCAATAAACACTGACAAACACTGACAACCATCAATAAACACTGACAAACAATATTAAACACTGACAACCATCAATAAACACTGACAAACATCAATAAACACTGACAAGCATCAATAAACACTGACAAACACTGACAACCATCAATAAACACTGACAAACAATATTAAACACTGACAACCATCAATAAACACTGACAAACACTGACAAACATCAATAAACAATGACAAACATCAATAAACACTGACAAACATCAATAAACACTGACAAACACTGATAAACATCAATAAACACTGACAAACATTGACAAACATCAATAAACACTGACAAACAATAATAAACATGGACAAACACTGAAAACATCAATAAACACTGACAAACAATAATAAACATGGACAAATACTGAAAAACATCAATAAACACTGACAAATGCAAACAAACATCAATAAATACTGACAAACATTGACAAACATCAATAAACACTGACAAACATTGACAAACATCAACAAACACTGACAAACAATATTAAACACTGACAAACATCAATAAACACTGACAAACAATATTAAACACTGACAAACATCAACAAACACAGACAAACATCAATAAACACTGACAAACACTGACAACCATCAATAAACACTGACAAACACTGACAAACATCAATAAACACTGACAACCATCAATAAACACTGACAAACATTGACCAACATCAATAAAAACTGACAAACACTGAAAAACATCAATAAACACTGACAAACATCAACAAACACTGACAAACATCAATAAACACTGACAAACACTGACAAACAATAATAAACACTGACAAACATCAATAAACACTGACAAACACTGACAAACATCAATAAACACTGACAAACATCAACAAACACTGACAAACATCAATAAACACTGACAAACACTGACAAACATCAATAAACACTGACAAACACTGACAAACATCAATAAACACTGACAAACAATAATAAACACTGACAAACACTGACAAACATCAATAAACACTGACAAACAATATTAAACACTGACAACCATCAATGAACACTGGCAAACACTGACAAACATCAATAAACACTGACAACCATCAATGAACACTGGCAAACACTGAAAAACATCAATGAACACTGACAAACACTGAAAAACATCAACAAACACTGACAAACAATATTAAACACTGACAAACATCAATAAACACTGACAAACAATATTAAATACTGATAAACATTAATAAACACTGACAAACAATATTAAACACTGACAAACATCAAAAAACACTGACAAACACTGACAACCATCAATAAACACTGAAAAACAATATTAAACACTGACAACCATCAAAAAACATCAACAAACACTGACAACCATCAATAAACTCTGACAAACACTGACAAACATCAATAAACACTGACAAACATCAATAAACACTGACAAACACTGATAAACATCAATAAACACTGAGAAACATCAATAAACACTGACAAACACTGAAAACCATCAATGAACACTGACAAACACTGACAAACATCAATAAACACTGACAAACATCAACAAACACTGACAACCATCAATAAACACTGACAAACATTGACAAACATCAATAAACACTGACAAACATTGACAAACATCAATAAACATTGTCAAACATCAATAAACATTGACAAACATCAATAAACACTGACAACATTGACAAACATCAATAAACACTGACAAACACTGACAAACATCAATAAACACTGACAAACATCAACAAACACTGACAAACATCAATAAACACTGACAAACACTGACAACCATCAATAAACACTGACAAACATCAATAAACATTGACAAACATTGACAAACATCAATAAACACTGACAAACATCAACAAACACTGACAAACATCAACAAACACTGACAAACACTGACAACCATCAATAAACACTGACAAACAATAATAAACACTGACAAACATCAATAAACACTGACAAACATCAATAAACACTGACAAACATCAACAAACACTGACAAACATCAATAAACACTGACAAACACTGACAACCATCAATAAACACTGACAAACATCAATAAACACTGACAAACACTGATAAACATCAATAAACACTGACAAACACTGACAAACATCAATAAACAATGACAAACATCAACAAACACTGACAAACATTGACAAACATCAATAAACATTGACAAACATCAATAAACACTGACAAACATCAATAAACACTGACAAACACTGAAAAACATCAATAAACACTGACAAACATCAATAAACATTGACAAACATCAATAAACACTGTCAAACATCAACAAACACTGACAAACATCAATAAACACTGACAAACACTGACAACCATCAATAAACACTGACAAACATCAATAAACACTGACAAACACTGACAAACATCAATAAACATTGACAAACATCAATAAACACTGACAAACATCAACAAACACTGACAACCATCAATAAACACTGACAAACACTGACAAACATCAATAAACACTGACAAACATCAATAAACACTGACAAACACTGATAAACATCAATAAACACTGACAAACATCAATAAACACTGACAAACACTGATAAACATCAATAAACACTGACAAACACTGACAAACATCAATAAACAATGACAAACATCAACAAACACTGACAAACATTGACAAACATCAATAAACACTGACAAACAATAATAAACATCAACAAACGCTGAAAAACATCAATAAACACAGACAAACAATAATAAACATGGACAAATACTGAAAAACATCAATAAACACTGACAAATGCAAACAAACATCAATAAATACTGACAAACACTGACAAACATTGACAAACATCAATAAACACTGACAAACATTGACAAACATCAATAAACATTGACAAACATCAATAAACACTGTCAAACATCAATAAACATTGACAAACATCAATAAACACTGACATAGGGATGGGCGATATGGCCTAAAATCCATATTGCGTTATACATTGCAGCCTCTTGCGATAGCGATATGTATTGCAATATAATAATTTCAATAGACTCGTTTCAGAACAGGTTATATAGACCCTTAGAAAAGCCAAACTGCTAAAAAAGTAAGTAAAAGTAAACCGTTATGGCCAGATTAGTCTTGTTACCTCTCTTAGCTGGAACTTTTACCTGACACACTCTACAGGGGTGTCCAGACTTTTTTGTGTGGTGATCTACTTTTAAAATGATAAAGCCGACAAGATCTATCTGCTAAAAAACACAGTTAATTATTTTTATAACACTAAACACTTTAAGTGCTTGTGAGGACTATACTGCATATATATACTGCATGTTTCACAAGTTAGACCATAATGCCAATTTCGCGCGTGGAGCAGCAGTTAACTTATGTAACTTATGGCTTAAATCCAAAAAATAGATGTTGCATCGGTCTTTTTCACGAGTTCCTCTGTTTCGCTAACACTTTCATCCATGTTTATTCGGCTGCAGCTCGTGGCTCTAAAGTTCGCGGGTAAATTGTGTCATCAACACGCATTATCGCGATAGTGCAATAGACTTAAAATCTCTATCGTATGCCAATTTTCTATCGTTTATATTGCATATCGTTTATATTGCCCATCCCTACACTGACAAACATCAATAAACATTGACAAGCATCAATAAACACTGACAAACATCAACAAACACTGACAAACATCAATAAACACTGACAAACACTGACAAACATCAATAAACATTGACAAACATCAATAAACATTGACAAACATCAATAAACACTGACAAACATCAACAAACACTGACAAACATCAAGAAACACTGACAACCATCAATAAACACTGACAAACACTGACAACCATCAATAAACACTGACAAACATCAATAAACACTGACAAACACTGACAAACATCAATAAACACTGACAAACATCAATAAACACTGACAAACATCAATAAACACTGACAAACACTGACAACCATCAATAAACACTGACAATCATCAATAAACACTGACAAACATCAACAAACACTGACAAACATCAATAAACACTGACAAACACTGACAACCATCAATAAACACTGACAAACATCAATAAACACTGACAAACACTGATAAACATCAATAAACACTGACAAACACTGACAAACATCAATAAACAATGACAAACATCAATAAACACTGACAAACACTGACAAACATCAATAAACACTGTCAAACATCAATAAACATTGACAAACATCAATAAACACTGACAAACACCGACAAACATCAACAAACACTGACAAACATCAATAAACACTGACAAACACTGACAAACATCAACAAACATTGACAAACATCAATAAACATTGACAAACATCAATAAACACTGACAAACATCAACAAACACTGACAAACATTGACAAACATCAATAAACACTGACAAACATCAATAAACACTGACAAACATCAATAAACACTGACAAACATTGACAACCATCAATAAACACTGACAAACATCAATAAACACTGACAAACACTGACACACATCAATAAACACTGACAAACATCAATAAACACTGACAAACATCAATAAACACTGACAAACATCAATAAACACTGACAAACACTGACACACATCAAAAACACTGACAAACATCAATAAACACTGACAAACACTGACAACCATCAATAAACACTGATAAACACACACACAAATAAACTGTCCTTGCCAAATGATAACAAACTTGTCATATTTTTAATGTGTGTTTGGAAGGACATGAGCATACAGCTTTTCACCAAGGGGTGCTGGCCGACTTCATATTATTGAAGGCAGGATGAATGTAGAAATGTACCGGAACATTCTGGATAAAAATCTGCTGCCATCTACCAGGAAGCTGAAAATTAAAAGAGGGTGGACAAACACAAGGCCAAGGAAACAATGAAGTGGTTTCAAAGAAAGAAAATCAAGTTGCTTGAATGGCTCAGTCAATCACCTGACCTAAATCTCATAGAAAATCTATAAAGAGAACTGAAAATCAAAGTTCATAAAAGAGGCCCAAGGAACCTTCAAGATTTAAAGGACATTTTTGTGAAAGAATGGGCCAGAATCACTCCTGAGCAATGCAGACGACTGGTCTCTCCATACAAGAGGCGTCTAGAAGCTGTATTCACCAACAAAGGCTTTTCTACAAAGTATTAAATAAATTGTGTTCAATACTTATTCCCTGTGTCATTTCACTTTATTTATTATGAATCAACTTGTATACTTAAATGTTCTGATTTCTTGATGGCTACATCTGGTGGAAATTTAGTGTCAATAGCCCACTTCCTGATCCCCTTACTGATAAAAATGCTGATGTGTCAAATACTTATTTTCCCTGCTGTAAGTGAATCATGACAAATGTGCATTTTTGGTTGAACTATTATAGTTAAGAGAATATTATTCTATTTGAACCCTCAAAAATCATTAAGAGTCTCTACTGCTGACCTGAAACATGAATATTTTATTATTAATGAAAAGCACACACAATGCAAGATATATCGGTAAAATCCTTTTACATGCAGTATTGTATTTTCTTCTTTTCTGAAATAAATCTTTTCATATTTTACAGCTTAATGATGCAAATGCACACCTGTTTAACATAAATTAAACTAACTCTTCATGAGATACTCAACAGAGGAACTGTAACAGACAAATCCACATTAAAATACCAATCATAAATGTTTCTTCATTTCAGAACCATGAACTAAACTTAAAACACCACACATTGGTGGTATAAAAAGCAAACATACCCAATTAAAATAAACTTAACAAACAAACAAACAAACAAACATTATTCAGTAAGCTTATTATATTGACAACAGTACATAAACACTATTGATCTCTCTGCTCACTGTACTTTAGATGACAATGAAAACTCCACACCTGTCTTTGCTAAAATATAAAATATGACATTTCTAGAAGCAAACTCCTCTACTGTGAACTTCACACATACTGTTAAAAACATCACTACTACATCTACAGAGCTTTTGTCAGAACTCAGAAGAAGTGCTCTTTACATTGTTGTGTCAAAATATTCTGTTCGCAATAATTTTGTATTTGCTGTATGTCCCTTTGTTTGGATATAAGGACTATATAGAAAATATGACAAACAGTTAATGCCCTTTAATTCAAATGAATAATCATAAGAACTGTATTAAGGGAAACTGTTGACAAGAATCATTATTGTGTAGTCAGTCTCAACATATGCAAATGCTTTCTGAATCAAAACACTTTTTAAAATGAAAAGAAATGATTCTTAAATTAAAATGAAATTGTCTCTCTCTGTCTACATGTATGAAGGAGACTTGAAATCCTCAGGAACATCACTGTCTAGTTTACAGATGACTTTGTAGATGGCTTTTTTCCATGAAGGATCGGAGTCTTTGGACAGAGAAATGGCACTGTAAAACTCCTGAAGTGTGATTTCAGCAACCTCCAAAAATCTGTCTGGAACCTGGTGGACAAACAATTCAAAATCATTACAAACAATCCCTAAAGTGATTCAAGTGATGTTTACAAGTGAAGAGTTTCGTTGCAAAACGATATAAATCCATTTTTTAACATTTTTGTCAAAACATGTTTATTATTATGTTATCATGTTATTATTTTGTTTTATGGTGCTACTTAGCTGGATTTTTTAAGTTATGAAGGTTTATATCAAAACAAACCAACTGCAGTTGAATTGATATTAATTGGAATGCACAAACAAAAAATGAGATTTCTGAACAATTGAAAAAACGGTGGTTATCTCGTTTTGCAACAAAACTCTTTAAGTGCATCTGAATCAACACTAAACTCATCCTGCAAGTCTATGCATTAAAGCTATGTGCTCACTGTTGCAATAAACCAAATTCAGTGTCAGAATCATTAGGTGACTGACATAGACGGACGCTTTCATTTCTTTTACGGTTCGTTGCTCAAAATCCAGCAATGAAGTTCGTTGCTCGGTTCTCATGGCAGGAATTCAGCCACGGCTTCACATCACTTTGAAGGACTTGTGGGAAGAAAGTGGATCTAGAGCAGCAGCAGCTATACTCACTGGTGTCTGTTTTTATTCTCGTGCATCTCTAGACACAAAAGCTTGTCCTGGGAAAGGAATGTCTTGGTCCTGAGGTAAAGACAACTGTCTCTGTTCGTTCCCAATCGCTCTCGGGATTTCTGGCTTCTTTCGCATCAGTAGCAATCCAAACAGCGCTCAGGCGTGTTCAGGACATAATCTCAAGTTGTTTTAGTAGATTCTGTGGCTTCCTCTTCCCACAGTTTGATGCGGCGCGGTGTTGACCGCTGGGAGACGGGCAGGTGCACACCACCCTCACCATAACGCTGATGCGTATGCCGGAAAAATTAAAACTCACTTTCTGATTTGAGGTAAACCAGCTAGTAATAATTGATAACCTACAGAACGACAGCAGCTAATTCCTCAGTCTTATTATAAATCTAACATTACTTGTATTTTTCTCTTGTTTTCAGTAAAAATATCTAAACATTCTTACACTAAGAT
Organism: Misgurnus anguillicaudatus; assembly: GCF_027580225.2. Lineage (NCBI taxonomy): Eukaryota > Metazoa > Chordata > Actinopteri > Cypriniformes > Cobitidae > Misgurnus > Misgurnus anguillicaudatus. The sequence goes on from NC_073343.2 coordinate 35,360,317, forward strand.
GCTTTTTCTTGATGAGCAAAACGACCCAAAGAAATAAGTCTAGTTTTTAGACAAAAAATATCAAATTTAGGTGATTTTGTGCATAAAACAAGCAAACAAATCTGCCAATGGGGAAAGCAAAAAAATCTTGAACATTTTTCTTAAACACTAAATTCAAGAAAATTTCAAGACAAATTAGCTTACCCTATTGGCAGATTTTTTTGCTTGTTTTATGCACAAAATCACTTAAATTTGATATTTTTAGGCTAAAAACTAGCATCTTAATTTAAGAATTTTTTGATATTTTTACTGAAAACAAGACAAAAATACTAAGAATTGTTTTCTTGAAAATCATTTTTTCAAGTGTGGACTTTTAGTTTTTTACTTTGTATTTTTGTCTTGTTTTCAATACAAATATCTAAAAAGTCTTAAATAAAGATACATTTTCTTGATGAGCAAAATGACCTAAAAAAAGAAGTCAATTTTTTAAACATAAACATAAAATATAAGTAAATTTATACTTAAAACAAGCAAAAAAAATCTGCCAATGGGTTAAGATTTTTTTTCTTAAACACTTAATTCAAGAAACATGTTCTTACCCCATTGGCAGATATTTTGCCTGTTTTAAGCACAAATTCACTTAATTTGTGTTTGATTTTGTCTAAAAACTAGACTTATTTTCTAGGTCATTTTGCTCATCAAGAAAATACATCTTAATTTAAGAATTTTTTGATATTTCTACTGAAAACAATTTTTTTTGAGATTAGTGATAGGTCTTTTAGGCATTAAATACACACATCCATCAACCATCATCCGTATATCATGTGCTATAGGACATTCAGCATCGACCATATATAATAATAATAATAATAATAATTAATTGTATTTATAGGCGCCTTTAATGACACTTACAGATAATCTTAAAACATTACAAATACAGTAAACATCTAAAATGTATACTAAGATATAATAACAATAAAACATCAATTAACACATGTGCTATCATAAATATGCCTTCCAAAATAATTACGTTTTGACTCGAGATTTAAAAACATGAAGACTGATGATATTTCAGATGTTTTGGGGAGATCATTCCACAGGAAAAGGGCGTATAGCTAAAAGCCCTTGATCCCATACTGATCAAATAAACACGTGGTTGAACTAACAAAGAAGAAGAAGATCTGAGGGTACATGAAGGAATGTAATGTTGTAGAAGGTCAGACAGGTAAGATGGGGATAAATTATTAAGAGCCTATTGGTGAAAAGCAAAATTTTGAAATGGATTCGGTATTTAACAGGAAGCCAATGAAGATGGTAGAAAACAGGAGTGATGTGCTCCATTGAAGGAGATCTGGAAATGATTGGTCCAATTTATGGTTTTGATTTTGGAAGGAAGACTAAACACAATTATTTCAACTCATTTCTACAGATCCTCAATAACAGCACACTGAAAGAAACTAGTAGACATGTCCTCCATGATATCAGCTGAGATAGAATATACGTGAACTTGTAGATGAACGTGTACATACCTGGAAGTCATTGGCTTTATTGTAGTGCATGTTGAGGGCACGGAAGAGTTCAGATTCTCTGTTGACGGTTATATCCTTCACATCATTAACACCATCAGTGATGGCCTGACGCGCAAACTTCTCCATCTGGATGTAGTAAAACTCCCGAAAGTTACTGAACCACTTGATCAGCTGAGATGTGATGCAGCGGTTAAACTACAAACAAAACACACAACATTTCCATTTTATAGCCATTAAAACAACAAATCCATAACTCCATAAGCAGCATTCTGCACAGTTTACTGACATGAAAAATCTCTTTAGATTTACCCTGAAGGAGGAGATGGAGACTTATCCTCACTAGAGCATCATAAACACTCGAGGATGAAAACTTTTGACTTGGGTAAGCAAGCACAACTAATTTCACAGCACCCATCTGTCCATTCTGGGTTGTCACGGAAAACAGCAAGCCTTAGTCAGGTTTTACAACACTTCTGATCTTATAACTAAAAATACCCAGAGGGTGAAACTTCATCAAAGACGCTCACTTCTCTCAGCTCTGTGTTCAAACTACAGTGCTCGTGGTGTCAGAAGGAAAGTTTTCCTCTTGGATAAGTTCAGTGAGTGTTGACAGGGATGGAATCAGACACTGGGATTAACTCCGGCATTGTCTGCTGTGTCTTCCCACAGAAGTGTTGATCAGGAACAGATGAGAGTCCTCAGTCACACACTTACACTTCACTTTAACCGCTCCTGGTCACCCGCATCACCTTTCATTGATTTTTGTTTACTTTTCTTTCATGTCTGTAAGTTTCTTATACAGTACAGAAATAACACTGATCTGAAATCAAATGAAAGTGATGTAATGTGACTCAAATTGTCTTTTAAGTGTGAATGCAAAAGATTTATTTAAAATAAAACAAAAAAAGCTTGAATATGAAATGTTTTTTAGTTTATTCTATCTAGTTACTATTCTACATTACTTTCTTAATGTTGTTTAATCTTATGTTGGTCTTTGAATGCTGATGAGTCTCTAATGGTCTCTATTTTAAGGTTTTTATTAACGTCACAAGAGTGTTGTGAAACAGTTCATTTCCACTGTCTGTGTATGGTTTAAACCACCTGCTAAATCTGTTTCTAGTCCGATGAAGTTAGTCAGGCCATCGAGAACACAACTATTTAATGAACCATCTTTATTATTACATCACTTTGTCTCCTGCCTGCTGTTTTCTCATTCATCTCTCACATCAGAGTAATTTTTCCCTTACATGAGAGAGATGTAGTGAGCTGGATCTAAAGTTGGATCTGTGGTATCTAATCATTTTAGACGTATAGCCATAGTTGGATCTATCAGGCCACTACTAGATTTCAGAATTCAGATTTACTCAATCTTATGTTGTTACAAACGTTTTTTTTTTGTTTTTTTTTTTAAACCCCATTGACTTCCATAGTATTTTTTCCTACTATAAAAGTCAATAGGGTTCAAAAATGGTTTGGTTACAAACATTTCTCAAAATATTTTTCTTTGTGGTCAGCAGAAGAAATAAATTCATACAGGTTTGTAAGAACACGAGAGTGAGAAAATGATGACAGAATTTTCATTTTTTGATGAACTATCCCTTTAAAAGTTTATAAGGAATTACAAAAGTTGATCAAATAATGCAGATATTTACAACTTATGTGTTTGGTAAACAATGAAACATTTTAACTGTACTGGGGTTCATACAGAACTCTTTTTAAAGATAAATGTCATCATGAATTACGATTTATTACCAGCTCTATTCAAAAATCTGTATTGTATGGCTAGTAAAAATCATTTCCTAAGTTTAATGGGATTGGATCTGTTCTAGCATTAAACTGTGTGTGTGTGTGTGTGTATATATGTTAGTCTGTTAATAGTCTGACAGGAGCTGCAGTGAAATCTTTCTTCAGTTTTTGTGTTGACTCATCACAACACTCTGCTCATCTATTGTTAACTCATGAAAGCTGGTGAGCCGAAGGGTTAAAGTTGAATAGAAGAGCTTGTTTTTCTCTTCGTCAAGCCTTTTGTCTTCTTTTGCTGACTTGAGAAACTTTGTCAAAGTTAAACCAGCAATTCAGGATTCACTTCCCCAACATTCAGGAACATGTGCTCATCGCTCAAGCATCTCATTTTGTGTTGATTTTTCTAAAGCAACTGTAAGCACTTCTTTTATATGATTTAAAGTGCAGTGAATTCTAGAATTAAACTAGTTAGGTGCAATGAGATCACTCCAATCATTTATTCATTCATTTCTTTAGTTGAACACAAATTTTCTCCAATTGATGAAAGAGTAAATGTGTGTACCTTGACATCAGGGAAGAAGTTCTTGAGTAAGTTTGAGCTTGGATAGCGCGTGTAGAAGAACATGAGTTTGGCTTTCTTCAGGTGATTTGGGGTCAGACCCTCCTGAATGTATAGAAAGTTAAGGCTTGAAAATCAACAACGATAATTTCACTCTCAATTATCTTATAGACAAAAACTCATATGCAGTTCTTTAGGAACAAACGCAGCATTAATTCCTCTCCAAAAGTACACTGACATCTGCTTTTCATTCTTTCAAACGAATGACATCGGACAGCTCTGTATTGACCAGAGAGTCGATTAAGACACGACAACATGTGTTAACTAGAAAAAGAGCCACACAAATTAGATTTAGGACTCGAATTAGAGACCTTCAGTCTGAGCCGCTCGCCTCCTATCTGCCAATGGTAATTGCTTTGTTGTGAAACACTGAGTGTTAATATAATAAAGAAATGAAATTTTCTCCAGGAGGATGCTGGTATCACTTTACCTCCTTTAACATTTAAGCAGCACTTAAAATGTGAAAAACGTCAAATTCGGTTTGCTTTCTAAAAGAAATTGTGTTTTACGTGACCCAGTCACAAAGAATATCAGAAAGCTTTTCTTGAATCTGACCAATCTGTTTCTATTTATTCAAAGTCAAAAACCATTGATTCCAATGAGAGAGTCATACACAGAAAGGACATAAATAATCTCACTTTTAAAAGTGCATTATAGAAATCGAATGATGTTAAAAGCAAAGCATTCTGTAAACTGAAATACGACATTGATGATGGCGTATAATGATAGCTGAGAGTCTGCTTTTTACAAACAGGCAAAAGTGACCTCTCTCTCATCCACTCCAATCACATTGAGAGTGCAGGAACACATTCTGCACCTTTTCAAGTCAAAATCAGAGAATTTCCAGAAGAGAAACTGTTGCTTTTTCTGCCTTTGAAAATTGGCTTTTGTTCCTAACAATTCTTATCAAAGCCGTGTATTCCTTTTTATTTGTCTTTTCCTGGACTTAAAGTCATTACTGAGCCCAGATTAAAGAAGATGCTACAATTTTCTTTGGGGTTACCGAGATCAAAGCAGAAATTCTCCTTGAAGTCTGCGTGAGCACAACTGCACACGGCTGCACTCAATTCAACGATTGTTCGTCGAGTCTGAGAGCCGGTAGTTTGTTCAGCAATATCTCCATGTTAACTATTATTCAATAAAAACAGTCAACATAACAAAGAAGACTACAGCTAAACAAAGAGCTGAATCTATAGAAGTCCACCGTCTATCACTCGTAAAAACAGTTTGCCATTGAAGAATTGATGTTTTAAACACACTTGTGTTTTAGGCTAAATAAAAATACATTTCACACATAAGGAAGATCTTTCTTTTAACTTCCTGACAGCATTGGGGTTAAAATGAGAGTAATCTACACCCAGCAAGCGATCTTGCGTTGAAAAAAACCTCTAACACCATAGCCCAAAAATAAATAAAAGCAAACACCTGATGATAATCACTCTTCACTGCTCACATGATGGGACATCTCAAGTTATTTTGGCAAAAACCACATGTAACCAAATTCAAGTTTATTTTGGCTAAACGTGGGTTACTCAAAGCCTAGGTTAGATCCGGTCTGTAGTTAACCTAGACAGTGAAATGACGGCTATTGCTTGCTGGGCAATGTCATCCTTACTGTGCAGTTTCAGAATCTCAGTAAGATCTCAAAAGATTTAGGTGTTATAAAATGATATTATATATGCTATGTACTCTTTTTTACATGCTATATAAAATGTATAATGATTTTAGGAGATTATAAAGGATATATTGAGTGAGATGAAAGAGCTTCTCTCCGCCATACTCTGAAGATCGCCACACTCCATTTTAACATGCGGCAGGCAAAGCGTATCTACCGCCACAAGTCCAGGAGGTCCGGGCCGATGGTGCGAAGTCAAATGACCAGAGGTTACCTTAGATCTCATGGTGACGCTTTCCCAGGTATGATCCATGGTGTCTGGTGATGACCTTTCCAATGATGGAGGCAGACAGGGGAGTGTAGAGAAGGTCGAATGAGGTCCATATTTCAAAAGGTGCTCCAGGATCTGGCTGTCATGAAAAGGAGCATTGTAGCCAAACTGGAAAGGAGTCTGGTGGAGCGGGTAGGGTCTCTTTATACCCTGGCTGACTGAGTTGAACTGATTCAGGGAAGGTTTGCGAACCACTAGGGACAGAGCTTCGGTTTGGTGTTCGGGGCTGTTGACAGGTGTGCTTTCGAAGCGCTCTGCGGTCATTTCGTCAGAGTCTGAGATCTCCGGAGGCGAATCTCCATGAGTTTGCTTCTCCGTTTCCGAGTGCGCTGGACTCTGGCATGGCTGTGATGACTGTGTTAGTAAGGCCATCGAGTGTTTTCTGAAGACCATGTCGATGGTTTCACTTACAGTCCTGGTCAGCTCACATTTCAGAGTCTCCTGAAGGTTCTTTACCTCCCTGTCTGATGTAAAACCGCTATCGTGCACGTTCAGTTTGTCTCTGTCGCTACCTGCGATGGTGCCGAGACTTTTGTTGAGTTTTCCTATGACGCTCAAACTCAGAGATTCCCGGATGTCACGTTCATCTTCCCTTTCCTCATTCCTGCAGTAATTCTGGTCATAGACGTGAGAGATCTTCTCCTGAAGCTGATGAAGGAGACGCTGCATGCTCTGGAGCTGCTCCTTCAGTTTGTGACACTCCTCGTCTTTGCTCGTCTTAGCACCGTTGTTTTTGATGCTTGGTTGCCCATTGATCTGACTGGGTTCCTGGTGTTGGGGAAGTCTCTGTTTGCGCTTGTTTTCCTTCAGAGCTTCTCGTCTACAGCGCATGGCTTCGCATTCATCTCCTTCTTCGTGTGACCTGGAATTGGGTGAGCCAGCCATGCCTCGTATAATGTTCTCCACCCGTGCACGCTTCGCTTGGAGGTGCTCGGTCAACGGGCACTCGACGTCTGTACCCAAGTTCTGACTTCCACAGGACAGGTCATCATTTCTGTCTTTGAAGGACATGCAACTCTGAGTGTCTTGAGAAAAATCTGTCACGCTGGATTCAGAATCGACCATGCTGGTACCAGAAACGTTAGCCGTCGGCAAGTAAAGGAGGTTGCTGTCGAGGGCTGTCAGTTTATTGTGAATAGTTTTACGCAGTAGGTGAGATATAATGGAGCCGTTGTGGTAAGACGTGAGGGTTTCATCATATGGGTTTCTACGAAAACAGGGGGCTAGTAGATCGGCTTTATTGACTTCCGTGCAGTCCTCGCTCGGTTTGTGCATGCTTTGTTCAGATGGACTCAGATTCATGTCTCTTGGTTGCGGCGGCTGCTGTATGCAGTCATAAGCTGTAAAACTGTGGGAGAAAAAATCATTAAATGCATAAAGGAAATATCTAAATTACATTATGCACTGATATGCCAAAAACAGCTTGAATTGGGTTTTTTTAGGACTTTGATGAACCAAACATTATAACATCTGCTGAAGCTAAGTTCCATTCCAAATAGTTCATATTTAATGCAATTCATCATATTGTAAATGTCTATGATATATTAAAATAACAGTTTAGAACCTTTTGAGCGTTACACCTGTTATTGCTCATCTACAAACAAATAAAAAAAATATTCCAAGACCAAATAATAACTATATTTAGTGTGCATTTCATTTTAGACACATTTCTTTTCTATTGAACCTTTCAGTTATTCATCCACAGATTTTTTTGTTCATTTTTTTTATTCTCCATAAATCTATATACACATTTCTACAAAGATTACACATTATTGGAAAGTAAAATGTATATAAGAGGAAAACACTTAAAGCTTTGTTGTAAATGTTCAATGTAAACACTAAAACACATTTTTGAGTTAAAAATTATTAGTAATTAGTTATTTTTACTATTATATAACTATTTAAAAAGATTTGCGTTGTTTAAATCATAAAGTTGAACAGAAAGTAGAGCTGATAAAAAAAGCATCTAATGTTAAGCACATGATGAGAGGAGAGGCGCGCGCTTACCTGTTGCTCTGGAGACGCTTGACTGACAGCAGTGTCTGCTGCGCTCGCGCTCTACTCTCGCTCCAGTCATGTGGGTGTGGCCAAACCCGGCCTTTAATCAACACAAAAGCCAATCAGAAACAGTGTAGAATCTAATGCAGTATGTGAATATCAGTAAAAATAATAAAACGTCTTTACTGGTATTTTCATCTTCAGAGAAGTACTTGTTTTGAAGTCATTTCAAATTTTCATCAAATTAAAGTCAATTTGGCAAAACCATGTTACATTTATCATTTATTTTGTTTATTCAGTTATACACAATATTTCCATTAAGTCGACTATTTTACATGCTAGATTAGCCAATTAAAATTCTAATAGGTGACAATTTTTGCACATGAGTATGTGTGCTGTATTTTCTTTTAGTTTGATATGTTTTATTTATTTTCTTTCTTTTTTATTATTTTATTGTAAAGCACATTGGTCAACTTGTGTTGTTTTAATTGTGCGATATAAATAAAGTTGCTATTACCAAAGTTGCCATTGCAATAAACATTTTATCTTCTTTATGTACAAGTGACAAGAAATGGTTCCGTCCACTCCTCCCTCAGCTGACGTTGGTTCGTCCCGCGCTGCTTCCGCTCTGTGACGGTGCTTCCGGCGGAGCTGTGAGAGCTGCAGTGCGCGAGGTTCACACCGACGATATGTTGTCTCGTTCCCGCTGTCTCACCCGGAGCCTCGGGCGCTCCATTAACGCCATTCGACAGGTACGTGTGTTCCGAACCCGTCCCGCGTTTCTCCGTGCGATGTGAGCGCGCTTAAACTCGACATATTAACGAGAGTAGGGTGGAGGACAGCGGCAGGCCGCGCGCAGGCCCAAGGACAGCAGGACAAATACAATCACAAATCAATAAAACATCACACGAGCGCGTGTTTACATCGCTGTCATCATATTAAAACATGCGCTTTGTGTTAATGTGTTAACGTAAACATACACAAGGATCAAATAAACACCAGAGATGAGTGAGGTCATCATTTGCTGTCACAGTCCAGGCGCGCATGTGTCAGGGTGTTTGATATTGTTTTGAAGATTGTTAGAGATTTCACATAATCTGTGAGTTTATTTATTCCATCATCTGTATATTCACTTAATGTTTTCATCATAATGATCAATGACAGTGCACGTGCAGAAGAGAAGTGTCCTCTAATCTACTGAACTGTGTCTTCATGTGCTGTGTTATGTTCTTGACTTTGATTTAATTCTTTTCTTAACTACCTTAATGAAGCTTATATTCTGTTAACTAAACGTTATTTTATTATATTGTTAAAAATGATTGATTACGTCTGGTTGGCTGGAATGTTATGGCCATTTTGAACATTATTTACATGCTGTGGCTTGGCACTTTAGTTTAACAAAAATGTTGTTTTCAAATTTTAATTTATTTAATAATTGTATTATTTCCTCAGTCATCCTCTGTGTATCATTTCATGATGTTTGTTTAGTCATTCTGGGCACTTTAGTCATTCTATAGTTCTTGTTGACCGTATAGATTCAGTAAATCACATGGCTGACATCTGTGCCTGACTGTCACTACACACTTCACACACTGCTGCTGATGTCTCTTTAGTTTTATAATCACAGATGTCAATCACACAATGTTTGTTGTACCGAAGCTAGACGTGTTTAAAACAAAGCTTTGGGGCTATCCACTAGGGATGTGCATTTATGTCATTTTTTCATTTCGATTAATCCATAAATCAGAAGAACGAGTACTCGATTAATTGGGGCGGGGCAATCAAAAGGGGCGGGGCGTACACGTCATGGTGAAAATGATTTTTTTTTTATTAAAAACTTTTTTATTAATTTTTTTTATCAATTTTGAAGAAACTATGAACGAACAATAAACACATAGCCTACTAGATTATTAATGAATTAAATGTTTTTAACAAAAACCTTTTACAGGAATGGCTGAGTGATGAAGTGAAACTAAAGGGTTAAACGCAAACCGAATCGCTTTCTATATGACGCACTCTACGTAATATTAAGCCTTTATACACCATAAATGTACAACGTTACATTAACTCGACATTAACTCGACACAACGTCAAACACGCATCTCCAGACCCAGTCTTTACTACCACATGCGCGTGTAATGCTAACCAGACATCCAAATGCCGCCATAACCACAATAAATAAATAAACCCACATGATCATCGTTTTCGTCATTGATCATCGATGCCACGTTCGAGTACTTGAGCAATCGAGTACTCGTGCCCGTCCCTACTATCCACACACATTTCTTCATTTTCAACACGTGAATTGCTTTGGGATAGACTCTGTAATTGACTTGTATGCATTCGTGTTTTTGTTGTGTAATGGCAGCATGTCATTGTGTTTGTGTTTATGTACAGAATCTCTATGTTCTTCTCTGTCATAAGTCAGAATCATGATGTCAAATAACTCTTTGGTGCCCCCAGAGTACATATGTGAAGTTTTAGCTCAAAATACCCCACAGATCATTTATTATAAGATGTCAAAATTGACACTTTGTAGGTGTAAGCAAAAATGTGCAGTTTTGGGGTGTGTCCTTTAAAATGCAAATGAGCTGATCTCTGCACTTAATGTCAGTGCCGTGGTTGGATAGTACAGAGGGTGGTATTATTATAATAAGATCCCCTTCTGACATCACAAGGGGAGACACATTTTTAATGACTTATTTTTTCACATGCGTGCCGAGAATGGTTTACCAAAATTAAGTTACTAATTGGTTTGATCTTTTTCACATTTTCTAGGCTGATAGAAGCACTGGGGACCCAATTATAGCACTTAAACATGGAAAAATTCAGATTTGCATAATACGTCCCCTTTAAGTGAGGAAGTTGTTCTTTTTTGGTGTGCTGATGTTTGTCTCTTGTCTTTTAGGGTAATAGTGTTCTCGCTAGACGGGCCACATCAGGTGAGTTACGGCTCTGTTGGGCTGATTGTATTAAAGTATAAAGTCTAATATAGCTTTTTATTGGCACTGTCTGAAATAAGAAAGCAAACATAAATGTGTGTGTTTTTCCTACAGGTATATCAGCTAGTCAGTGTGTCACCTTTAGGAACAGTCTGTAAGTATAAGAGACACTTCATTTGTCTTATTGGACAGAATAATTTGGGAAAGCATTTGATGGTGTTCCTTACAGCCTCACAGTTCAATGTGTCGTATTGAGATGATTTTTGTTGTTACTTTTCTCAGGACATGTGAGACCAGGTCAAGTGTCTATCAGATTAGATACTTCAACACAACTCCAGCTAACAGTATGTATTCAATTCACAACACAATATTAGGGGTGCACCGAAATTTCGGTCGCCGAAAATTTCGGCCGAAAATGGCATTATCGGTTTCGGGCTGAAATAAAAAATCCAGCCGAAAATGTAAACCGAAAATGAATGTCAACCGCGCCCCTTTCATCTGTGCGCTAGCGCTTCACTCAGCCTCACGGTGATCAGTCGTCTCCCACCCCTCCCCTTCGTGCTCAAGCAGGTTTCACTCAGGGTCCAGCTGTTTGCACGCGTCTGCAAAGATTGAGAATGTCTTGATGTGTAAACTTTAGAGAGAGTCGCGCTATGTGTCTCTTACTGTAATCCATTAACGTACATTTGGCGAATAAAGCAATGAAACACAACGTAACGTTTTTATGTGGAGCGACTGTTGCGCTGTTTGGGATTCACCATCAGTCTCTGTATATGCATGCGTTTAAGTGCCCTTAAAGCCGAAAGTATACTAGGGACGTCCGCGTATGCGCGCCATCATTTTCGTCATCAGGAGGGTCCGCGGCCGGCCGCGCGGACCGTCCGCGTGCAGCCCAAAATTTGAGACCGCACGGACAGTGCGCGTACGGTCCGCGTACAACATCGCATGCGCGTGAAAATATTTAGACAGGACACTCCACTACAAACAATTATACAAACGAAATAGACAGCATTTGCACACATACTATCGTTTTTCTTCTTTAATTTTATTTCATCCATAAACAGAAAGCTGTGGAGCATGTTTGTTACCATATTGTTTGATTCCTGTTCTTTGTTGTCTTCTTGTTTTTTCTAAACTGTGTTTGCAATGGTGGATCGGTTTCTTTTCTTCACCTATCCTAATGTTTTAATGTACTGTAAATGTCTCCAAATCAGTGCTGCACTAGAGTAATAATTTGAATAGAGACGCGTTTAAAAAAAAACAAGCAAACATAAAATCTCTCTGTTATTGACAGGGCACATATAAACAAAATTCTCTCCACAGTATTCTTTTTCTAATAAAAACATTTGTTTATGTCTGTATAGATTACAGTCAGATTAACCTACTGAAGTCTGTGTCCTTAATGTTGATCAAACAATCCATGACAAAGAGACAAATAGCTCTAAAAAATAATAATATATATAATTTATTGTGTTATGATTGATTTAATTTGATTTCTGTACCTAATGCTAATTTCAGACCTTATTAATGTACAACGTTGTTCTCTTTTATAAATGTTTGCAATTTCTTTATTGTTTATTAGATTTTTCCCACCTGCTTTTTGCTGATCCGAAAAATAATCTGATCTGTGCCTCAAAAACTGTAATGTGATCGGAACTGTGAGTTTTTTTATCCGTCACACACCCCTAGTAAAGTTAGCACACAGTGATAGCCATAAATGCAATTGTACTAATAATTGGCATAATAATTTATTTCGGTGTTTCGGTTTCGGTTTTTCGGCCTTGGTTTCCTTTTTTCGGTTTTCGGTTTCGGCCAAGAATTTTCATTTCGGTGCATCACTACACAATATACTTTCAGTGTGTGTAGTCAGTTTTCTAGCATGTGTAATATTGCTAAGTGCTTACATATAAACAAATAAATATATTAAAAACAAACAATTAAAAGAAAACAACATTTATTTTTTGAATTATGATTACATTCACAGTTTATATTAAATCCATCACTTATCTTGTGTGGCTGACTGTGCAAGACTAAAATGCAATGTTGAAATGTCTTCTGATTGAATTACAGGAATGAAGTAATAACGGTAAAAACTCCAGCGTTTGCCGAGTCTGTCACAGAGGGAGATGTGAGGTGGGAGAAGGGTAAGACGTCAGTTCTAGATTTGTGTTTAAGCACATCTCATCTGTTTCTGTCACATTCACTAAACTTTCATCTCTTTCTAGCTGTTGGAGACACAGTCTCTGAGGATGAGGTCGTCTGTGAAATTGAAACTGATAAGGTAAGTGCCAAAAAAATGTAGTTTCTATCTATTTAGCAGTAAAATAAATACTTGTTTTGAATGTGATTCTGTGATGTCACATTTATTAAGACTGTGTTACTTTACCATTTGTGTAATTTGATAAGACCTTGAATTTGGTTTGAGAACTAAAACTAAATTTGAGATGATCAGCACTGACAGATAACTGTTTATATCCAAGTTTCAAATTAGAAACCCTTTCTCTCATTACATCCTATAAATGCACCAAGATTAAAATACTTGACAAGATAATGCAGATAAGAAGATCCAGGTTATTCATTGCATTGGTGGCATCTTTCTTCTGTAACTAAAATTAAACTTGAATTGTTTCATGTGCACACTGCTGCATCTCATAATTGCCCCATTTTCTCTAAAAACTAAAAAATAATGTTTTATCCCATTTTCGTGTGTGTGCGTATGTATGTGCATTAGGCTTTGAGAAGCTGTTTTCAGTAAAGCACAAGTGTTGTGTTTTAGTGAATGTGTCAGTACACAGATAACAGGATTGTCCTTCATTATTACACAGACATCGGTTCAGGTTCCCTCTCCTGCCGCAGGAGTCATCGAGGAGTTACTGGTTCCTGATGGGGGTAAAGTGGAAGGAGGGACTCCTCTATTCAGACTGAAGAAAGGAGGTGAGTCACATGATCCCTGTGAATACATTTTACCATTTCTTGTTTCTAATATATTACTAGCTGTAATGATTAGGGCTGTCACTTTTGTGAAAAAATCATTTTCGATTTTTAATATATAAGTGTTCATTGAATCGATTGTACAATCGATTTTCCATGTCTAAAAAAGACGTTTCCATTTAACGCCAAATAACAGACAAATGCAAAGAGAGCGCCTGAAACGCACAAGTCAGCAATATTTCTTATTCATTGTCATTAAGTTTCGTGCAGAATAAAAAACAGCAACAGTAGTGCAACATTCTCTAAAAAAATATGCAGAGTGGACTGCTGCCATAAATGAAAAACGTTACTGCAGGTTCAACCGGCTGCTTTTATGATTTAGGCAATTCAAAAATTATTTTAAATAATGATTCGATCCATTTCAAACAACTGTTCAAAAATGAAACTTTAAATAGACTTACTTGAAGTTGAGGACATGCTGTGGATTTTTTTATTAAACGTACCCGACACTTAGGCGGCACTAGGCAGGCATAATGAAATGCGCAAAAAGACTAGGGCCATTACAAAGTATTGGTCAGGAAAACAAGTCGATCAACATTTTAGGGGTCAAGAGCAGAGCGCTTTTCATTCACTATGTCCATCTGTTGAGAAGACGCACTCCGACCGCACTGATGTCCCAGGGAAACTCGGGTACTTCGTTCGTTGCCAGCTGCGTATTTCGTACTGCCAATCTTCCATCTCAACAGCTCGCAAGGGTGGCTCCTTGTCATAACTCATCATCTCCTGTAAGTTCACCATTTCGACGCTGTCTCGTGTTGCACAGGTTTATTGACGTTGTCCTCCATTTTCTTTGCAAAACACTAGATGCAGCTATTGAAAGCGTGAAACTATAGGTGCGTAAAATTGCTGGGTATTTTCTGTCTAGCTTTCGCACACCTACTGCACTTTCGGGATTCTTTATTTTCTTTTTCTGCTTGTTTGTGAGTTTTGTTCCATCTATATTTTAACTGTTTAATTCTTTTAAAATTAATAGTGTACATATTTGGTTAAAATCGATTGCCTATTTTCGTTTTCGAAACGTTTTTTGGTTGGTCCGATCGATTGTGCAATCGATTTTCGAACGGAAAGTGACAGCCCTAGTAATGATGGGTGATATGACCAAGATCTTATAGCACCACATGAGTAAATGTATATCATGGTCATAATAAAACAGTCAGACACTTTTTAATTTCACCTCCTGTTCTGTATTTTAGCATTTATGTTTTATCATGACTATAACATGTCAAAAGTTCAACATATCATCATGATCTAATTGATGTAGAAAAGTGATAGAGAGATATTATCAGCACACTATCTGTGTGTTTCATGTAGGAAATGAAATCATTCAAGGATAAATGCATCTTAAGATCTATAGATTACACACCTGTGATGTTCTCTCATTTACTACCGAAGATTATTTGATTTAATAAAAACAAGAAAGACACCCGTATACAGCAAGTGTGGTTAATGGATCAGTTGTACTGTGGGGTTAAAATGCAGAGTTCTGGTGCTCATAAACGTATATCAGTAATAATGTGTGTTTTATGACCTGCTGTGACTATTTTTATATGTGGGTGATCTTCTGGTTATACATTACTGGCACACTTCCTGTAAATACTCGGTGTAAACATCTCCTGTCTGCTGTAAATATACCATCTATACTGCTATTAACATGTCGTGACATGGATTTGGATTGGACATGTGCCGATATTTACTAGTGCTGGATAATGCTATATTGTGGACACTAGAAAATATACATTAGAAACCGTTAGACAAATAGTTTTAGTTTAGCTTTAATAAACAGTTTAGTGTAAATGATGCCTGTATGTCCTATCGGACTGTACTGTATATGAGAGGAGTATGTTGAAGGATGAAGACTTCTGACTTATATTGTGTCTCTACCTCTGCTCTTATTATATATAAACATGCAGATTCATTATAAAGTGAAGATCTTTCACAGATCTGCTATCTGGAGTCAACTCGTAACGCTTTGTTATATTTGTTGATCATCAACATTCTGTTATTGTTCAGATTTAAGATATAATATAGGTTATGTAAGGTTATGTAATTTAAAAAATAAGCACCGACAGTGTGATCAAGGTATCAGTGGAGGGTCTTGTATCACACTGAAGGGGTTTATTTCGTGATGATAACCTGCTGCCTGTACATAATCCCACTTATTATACCGCTATTTACCTCATAAGTAAGGTAAGGAACATTAGATATTGATTTGAAATATTTAATTTGCTCATTTTAAACGAATGCAGACCTTCCATGAGGAAAACACGTTTACTTTCAGTTTTAAGATAAGACAAGATGTTCATGTGTCAGAAACACACTATTTGGTTTAATCTATTGTAAATAAAATGCCTAATATCATGATATACAGTCTTGTTCAAAATAATAGCAGTACAATGCGACTAACCAGAATAATCAAGGTTTTTAGTATATTTTTTATTGCTACGTGGCAAACAAGTTACCAGTAGGTTCAGTAGATTCTCAGAAAACAAATGAGACCCAGCATTCATGATATGCACGCTCTTAAGGCTGTGCAATTGGGCAATTAGTTGAATTAGTTGAAAGGGGTGTGTTCAAAAAAATAGCAGTGTGGCATTCAATCACTGAGGTCATCAATTTTGTGAAGAAACAGGTGTGAATCAGGTGGCCCCTATTTAAGGGTGAAGCCAACACTTGTTGAACATGCATTTGAAAGCTGAGGAAAATGGGTCGTTCAAGACATTGTTTAGAAGAACAGCGTACTTTGATTAAAAAGTTGATTGGAGAGGGGAAAACCTATAAAGAGGTGCAAAAAATGATAGACTGTTCCGCTAAAATGATCTCCAATGCCTTAAAATGGAGAGCAAAACCAGAGAGATGTGGAAGAAAACGGAAGACAACCATCAAAATGGATAGAAGAATAACCAGAATGGCAAAGGCTCAGCCAATGATCACCTCCAGGATGATCAAAGACAGTCTGGAGTTACCTGTAAGTACTGTGACAGTTAGAAGACGTCTGTGTGAAGCTAATCTATTTTCAAGAATCCCCCGCAAAGTCCCTCTGTTAAAAAAAAGGCATGTGAAGAAGAGTTTACAATTAGCCAAAGAACACATCAACTGGCCTAAAGAGAAATGTAGGAACATTTAGTGGACTGATGAGAGTCAAATTGTTCTTTTTGTGTCAATGGGCCACAGGCAGTTTGTGAGACGACCCCCAAACTCTAAATTCAAGCCACAGTACTCAGTGAAGACAGTGAAGCATGGAGGTTCAAGCATCATGATATGGGCATGTTTCTCCTACTATGGTGTTGGGCCTATTTATCGCATACCAGGGATCATGGATCAGTTTGCATATGTTAAAATACTTGAAGAGGTCATGTTGCCCTATGCTGAAGAGGACATGCCCTTGAAATGGTTGTTTCAACAAGACAGTGACCCAAAACACACTAGTAAACGGGTTCCAAACCAACAAAATTAATGTTATGGAGTGGCCAGCCCAATCTCCAGACCTTAATCAAATTGAGAACTTGTGGGGTGATATCAAAAATGCTGTTTCTGAAGCAAAACCAAGAAATGTGAATGAATTGTGGAATGTTGTTAAAGAATCATGGAGTGGAATAACAGCTGAGAGGTGCCACAAGTTGGTTGACTCCATGCCACACAGATGTCAAGCAGTTTTAAAAAACTGTGGTCATACAACTAAATATTAATTTAGTGATTCACAGGATTGCTAAATCCCCCCCCCAAAAAAGTTTGTACAAAATAGTTTTGAGTTTGTACAGTCAAAGGTAGACACTGCTATTTTTTTGAACACACCCCTTTCAACTAATTGCCCAATTGCACAGCCTTAAGAGCGTGCATATCATGAATGCTGGGTCTTGTTTGTTTTCTGAGAATCTACTGAACCTACTGGTAACTTGTTTGATACATAGCAATAAAAAATATACTAAAAACCTTGATTATTCTGGTTAGTCACATTGTACTGCTATTATTTTGAACAATATTGTATAAACCTAAT
The DNA here is from genome assembly GCF_027580225.2 of Misgurnus anguillicaudatus. Taxonomy (NCBI): domain Eukaryota; kingdom Metazoa; phylum Chordata; class Actinopteri; order Cypriniformes; family Cobitidae; genus Misgurnus; species Misgurnus anguillicaudatus. The sequence goes on from NC_073343.2 coordinate 35,378,058, forward strand.
ACTGGCACATGTCTAGATAATCTAGATTTTATAGAGTGTCAACAGTGTCATGCTAACACATATAATGTACATACAGCAGTTAAAGAAAAGTGGTTGTTGTTGTTGTTGTTAAGATGTAGAAGTGTGTGTGAATTGAATGTCCTGTCTTGAGAGAGAGGATGTGGTTATTATTATAAATAAATGACACTGTGAGTGTGTGGTTTAATCTTATAGCTGGAGCTGGTACGACTGCAGCTGCGCCTCCTCCTGCAGCAGAGCCTCCTGCGGCCACCACTGCTCCTCCTCCTTCTCCTCCTCCTTCTGCTGCGGGGCCAATCCCCACCACAATGCCCCCTGTGCCTCCTCTGCCTGGTCAACCCATCCAGTCTAAACCAGGTTAGTTACTGTCAAGAGTCATGGTTTGCACACATTCATTCCCATTAATAATAAACCTTAGTGTTGTGTACTCCCTGTGAGCGTGAGGTCTTGTTCACTTCTCTCAATATCTACTTCTCAAAAACAACCGGCTGCCTTCACTTTGTACCTTATGTACCTCATAATTAAGGTAAAAAATAAATGAAATATTTGATTAGCTCATATTTAACAAATGCAGGCCTTCCGTGAGGAAAACACGTATACTTGGCTGTCTTATTTTAAAACAATGTGTAATAAATTGACTTTCACTTGTCTATACAGCAACTTACTCAAGATGGTTTTCAAGATCCAGTCGATTAGCTGTATATTTTTTGCTTCTCCTTTGTGTTACATTTACACAATTGAACTGTTTGGACATATATACTTAAAGGTGCTTTAAGCGAATCTGTGTAACGTCACTTCTTGTTGACGTTCAAAGTGTTTTCAAACAAAACGGAGCGTAGCTAACTCCTCCCCTTCCTCTCCCTTCCGTGCTTTCTGAACGAGTCATGAACGCGCCCAACCTCCACTCCCAAATCCTTCTTGTCGTTTATTGGCTGGAACACTTTGTTATGTTTCTTGGTGGTAGGTTTGACCACTTTGTTTTTGTTTCAGTTTGTGAAGCCTGGGCAGTCTACAGAGACCACGTTTATTTTACAGTGTGTTCAGAGGACAGGCAGCTAGCAGATAGTGAGGAGATGTTTACTGTATGAAACAAAAAATGTTTTATGGCCAAAAACGTGTGAATTCACTTAGAGCACCTTTAAACACAGTTTGTCTGTAAATGTACACATTTGTTTGTTAGTCAGACCGAAGCTGTGCATTTTGAGGTCATATAGCTTAAATCGTGGCATAGCTCCTTTTTTTTAAACATAGATGTATGTTGATTTTGTCAGGTGCCATCACGTTTATAAATGAAGATTTAAGCAGTTCAATGTCAGTGCATCTAGCAAAGAGGTCCAAACCCACTGGTTTTATAAAATCCTGTCATATTGTGTGTAGTATAATGATAAATCTCTTTCTTGTAGTTTCAGCCATTAAAGCCAGCGCTGCTCCTCCTTCATCTGCTGTTGATACTGAAGCTAAAGCTGCTCGATCAGAACACAGGGTACAACATCTCTTCACTTGTGTAGAAGAAACATGAATGCATTTCTTAAATTACTAAATGCAGAAATGTTCATTTCAAATGTATTATTTTTTAACCCAATTTGTTTATAATCTTAAAAAGTTTTGGCTCTCTTTATTCATCTTTTCTACATTTTTGACTGTTCATTTCTGATGTTTTTAAGTTGGATATAAACATTCTGCTTAATGCCTAAATCTAAAAAAAAGATATTTATCAGCATGTACCTCTAGATTTATAATAGTTAGATTTGTAAGAGTTTTCTTGTCTGTTAGATGTTGTGTCAGTGCCCTGATAACATCAGATTGTGTTTATGATCAGGTGAAGATGAACCGCATGAGACTGAGGATCGCTCAGAGGCTTAAAGAAGCACAAAACACGTGTGCCATGTTAACCACCTTTAATGAAGTGGACATGAGGTTTGTACCTTCAACAGAAAACTCAAACCAGTCCTTCTCTGCTCAATATTACAGCACTAGTAGCTACGTTTACACGAACACATTTTAGCTTCATCGGAATTAAATCTTTCTGATTGATGAATCCTATCATAGCATTTACATGAACTGATCGGATTAATGTGTGTGTTTATATGGCACAAGCATCAAATCAGATTTGATCATTTGACATGCACACATTGCACAAATATGAGTTGCAGAAATACTCATACAAGCCATCCTCCTAAAATCGCTGTGCATCTATTTCAGGTCATAATTAATAAACGACAAGCACACTGAGCTTTGTGTCATATTTATCAAGCAGAAACACTCATTCACATGTGCCCAAAAAGTGTGTTTGACTTCATGTGGTTCTGCAGAGACGTCCACGAGAATGAGTCTAAAGCCCAACAGTTTTCCCGTGTACGGAGCTGCACAACACCATGTGAAGTTAAACACGCGCGTTTGTAAATTAGAGTATAAATCCTGGACTGAACGGACAACGCTGTCTCGTATTACTTTACAGAAGATTGGAAGGAGATTTAGATTAGGTCTTAAAATTTAAGAACGACAAGACTTCATGTGCCTTCCTTCAACAACACAAGCTCGCCTTTTTGCGTCATTACAGCAATTCTACGTCATTGCACATGCGCATGCGCTCCACACTCCAGTTCAATAGGTGGCGTAAATGCACCTTTAAGTGGGTTTGCCAACCTCAATTAATAAAGTAAAGAAGAAAAAGATTCAACCTTGTCAATCCAGTCTAGTGTCATTTTGAGGGATTACAAAAGGTATAAACCACTCCTCTCAAACCCATTCGATTTTTAACCGGTTTGGCTCTTTTTATTCTGATTAAGGTGTTTACATGAAGCAGTTTCATTTGGATTGAACCATTTAAATTGTCCATGTAAACGCAGCTACTGTCAGCTCAGCTCAGTTTGTTTCTGCAGATGTTTCCACTGAATCTAATCTAATGTACCCGTGCTGGAAGAGAAATCCAGAAAAACTATATGATTATTACTGTCAAAAGTTTAGAACATAGCGTATTTAGAGTCACATTTGTCCTAGAAGTGATAGATCTCATAATGTAGGTCATCTACTCTGCACTTTATATACGTTTGTGAATAAAGTAATATTAAAATAATTCAGTATTTCAATATTTAGCAGCACTGAATCAAATCAAATAAATACAGATTCAGACTTTATGAGAAATGAGATTTGGCGAATCTGGATCTTTGTAACCCCTAAACTTTTTACATTGATAGGATTTATAGTTGGTCAGAACAAAGACTAATTTCAAATATGTGTTATTTATCTTAGACGCGGCGGCGTGTTGAGAATTTCCTTTCAGAGCCGCACTAAAACCGCTTTATTTTTAATACAATGTAGTGCCTGCTGATGGCCCTGTAAAAATTTCACTTATTGCCCAAATCTGATTAGAAGCTGCGCAATGTCCATCCAAATGGTTATAGATTGGAATCTGGCGTACAGGAAGAGATTTCTGAAACAAAATCCCCACTTAAAGCCTGGAATGTAAATATTTGCTCCTAATGTTGGTAAAAACAAAGATAAGAAGGGTAAAAAGCGCTTTATTAATTTACAAGGAAACGTTAATGTCCACAGTCTCCCTCCCTGACCCCTGAAGAGGACTCTTTGACGATTTCTCATCCGTGTAAATGGCCGTATTGCCTTTCAGCTGCCGCGGGTTCGTGTTCTCACATTAATCTCATTGACATCGATGGGATGGTGGAAGACTCCGGCGGGCGGGGCCGGTCTGTAGACCAAGAAGAGCTCGCGCGGCGGCGGCCCGCTAGCATCTGCCCCGACGTCCCTCGAGATCGCCCTTCCGAGGGAGCGCGCGAGACGCCCGCGACGTTATGGGCTATTATGACGAGCCAATAAGATTTGAAGGATCGGGAAAGTGAAGATTTTTATCACGTCTTCTCTTCTTTCTCTGAGAGCGTGTGTCTTGGGACGGCCTTAATTCTGTTAGCGGAGAAACACGAGACGCTAAACGGGGTTAGAGACAGGAAAATAGAGAATTACAAAGAGCTTCAGCCGGCCTTTTTCATCCATACTTTAAAAACACGACCAGACGTTGTCCACAGCAAACATTTGTGTTTAAAAACGAAAGTTTACCTGCAATTTCACAGGCATGAAACCATAAAAACTCTTTTATTATGTCATGTTTTTAATGTGAATACTTGTTTGTGTCACATTTCTAAATTCAATAGCAGCACACGTGATGAGCGTTTGTCCTTTTAAAGCTCAACGGTTATAAAGATTTGATTTCATTAATTTCATGTTACAATAGTTCTGTTTACATGCAACCAAATAAAAATAAAAGTTTGTAATTGTATTGATGGCTCAATCATATTGAAAAGCCTTCATGTAAACACTTTAATAAATACGATTGAATTCGATCAGATGCAGATTTTGATCGTATTGAAAGGGGCTGTATAGTCTGATCTGTGATCCGATCATCAAGAGAAAAGTTTGCATGTAAACACATGAAAGTATTTTCCAATTGGATGCTAAAATAGTTTGTGCACATGCGCAGAAGAATTGTGCTTAAGTTCACTTCTTATATGTATCCTTTTATTTGCATCAGGATTCTCCTCACAGAAACATGCAATAGCAAGGCAATGGCAACATGCATTATTAATGTAATGGGGTCATGTGCTGTACAATCTGCAGCGTTCATGTCTTTCATAACATTACATAAAGAAATAAAGCAGTGTCGTGCCTTTTGAAAGTGTGTTTATTGACCATATCTGAAAACATCTTAAGAACAACTTTCTCCAACTCAACTTTGACTTTTATCCAGAAATAAAGACTGAACTCGGCGAGAGATGCTGTGTGCTGCGTTGCCAAGTCCTCTGCTTTTCTGTGGACTTGCAATGTTTAGGGTGCATGTAAAGTGTACTGTCGTAACCTGCAATCAGATTCAATTCAGTTGGATTGACAAAATGTTGTGCCTGTAAACATAGCCGTCGGAAAGAAGTTGTACTGGATTATGAAGGACTTGAGTGTTTGTCTGACATGTTTTTATTTCTTTGACAGCAACATCACAGAGATGAGGAAACAGTATAAAGATGCTTTCCTGAAGAAACATGGTGTCAAACTGGGCTTCATGTCAGCATTTGTGAAAGCGGCGGCGTACGCTCTTTCAGATCAACCTGCTGTTAATGCAGGTACACAAACACGCACACACGTAAACACACACACACGCTTGAGCCTTGCTCTAGTTCAGGTCTTCACTTCAGATAGCACCGCTGGCATATGTATGCGGTTCTGTGGTCGTCTGTTCTGTGTCTAAAGAAACATGTTCAACCCCCCTTCTGTTTCCTTCCAAAGCCTCAGTGGTTTGGCCTACATTAAATCCAGCGTTAAACATGCTTTCATCAGGCCAGCGTGTGTCTATATGAGTCCAACTGCAGCCATCTTCATCCTACATGTATATATGTGTGCGTGTTTGTGTGTGTGCGCTCACTCGCTTTCTTAAATTCTTGTCTTCAACTTTACAGTGATTGATGACACAACCAAAGAGATTGTGTACCGGGATTATGTGGACATCAGTGTGGCTGTTGCTACACCAAAGGTAACTTTTACACATCTGCCCTCTTATAGATCTCACAGATGAATCTCATGTCAGTTTTCAACTTAAAGTCAACGCACATTATATGTACAAGTACAGAGTACAATGTAAGGGCCTAATATTGGCTATATTATGATGATGATATTAAATTGAGTCGAAACGAGCTAATTTTCTTTTATAGTTATTTATATTTTGACATTCTCTATTAAAAAGTCAAGTTTTTAGAAAAATCCAGTTAAAGATTTGTTTAAAGGTTTTGTGTGTGTCCTTCAAAATGCAAACGAGTTGATCTCTGCACTAATTGTCAGTGCCATGATTGGATAGTGCAGATTAAGGGGCGGTATTATTATAATAAGATCCTGTTATGACATCACAAGGGGAGCCAAATTTCAATGAGCTATTTTTTCACATGCTTGCACAGAATGGTTTACCAAAACTAAGTTACTGGGTTGATCTTTATCACATTTTCTAGGTTGATAGAAGCACTGGAGACCCAATTATAGCACATGGAAAAAGTCTGATTATGTCCCCTTTAAGTAAAATGTACTCCTCTTTTACGTACCAAAATCAAATAAAATCTACTTAATAATGCATGAAAACATTTTTTAAATGAGTAAATGTCAATTAATTATTTATATTTTAGAAGTTAGATTTATTTTAATCGTTTAGGTAAAGTGTAATACTTTTTTGAATATTGAAGCATTACTGTCCTAAAAATATGAAATAAATCTTATTTACTGTTGTGTGGTAGATTTAATTTTGTTACTGACTTTAAGTCATTCATTAAATAAACTTTTTTGTGGATTCTCCACAGAAACATTCATTATCAGTACTGTAAAGAGAAATGCAATAAAATGTGCTGAACAGGGTTTATGTAAGGACACTGATTACCATGAATGGTGACTTCACAAAATTATCTTTTACAACAAAACAACATCAATAATATAAGAGCGTCAACCTTTATGACATTGTATTAACAAATATTAAAGTAGTAAAAGTTCTTATCAGTTCTTTTTCTTTAAAAAAATCCAAATATTCAGGCACAAAGGATTGTGGGTACATTTCACTTGAATGTTTAAGTTTAATGGATTTTATACGCTTAAGTTAAATAAACTCAGATTTTTGACTTAAACGCGCTAAAGTTTTTGATTAAAATTATTTTAGGACTATGTGCAGCGACTATAAAACAAAAAGAAAATATCTAATATGACTTACTATTCCCACACAGCTCATTTTGTACATGAATTAGTTGTGTATTTATCATCATTTTACTTAGGAAAATCTAGTTTTCAATAAATGTTAAAATTACTATGTAGAAATATTGTAAATAAAAGGCATAAACCAGAAGCAATAATACCCAACAAATGGAGAAGAGGCGAGCGGCTCTTCAAACAACATTTCATATTTATCTTATTTTAATTTTCATGTGCATATTTGAGGAAGAAACGTTATGGATGTGACAATTCTGAAAGCTCCACTTAATGTTTTAAAACTTATATGGAGACCCTCACATTGGTATTTAAGCCACCAAATATTGAATATCCAGATGATAAAAACTGAATTTTTATGGTAAGGTTGATATTTGCATGGCATTGCTCAACTTAAAGTAACAAATAATGATTATCTGTCATGTTACATCATGAAGTAAACTCAGTGAGATGAGATTTGTTAAGTAAAGATTAAATAACTCGTCTTATATTAGTGAGATTAAACTGGTTGTGTAGTGTCAGTATTGTGTAGTGTATGACTGTTAAAGATGTGCTCTGATCTGACACAGGGTCTGGTGGTTCCTGTCATCCGAGGCGTGGAGGGAATGAACTTCACAGACATTGAAAAAACTATTAATGAGTTGGGAGAGAAGGTGAGAAGTCCTTCAGTGTTTCTCACAGAGAGAAATGGGACGCGACTGCTTTTGCGTGCTTCAACACTGAGCAAATAAGTTCAGCTGCTGTCTGGTGATCAGGCGGTTATTTAGTTGGAAAATGGAACAACTAACCATCATCTTTATTTAGCTTAATATGTTACATGACCTAAATAAACAGCAGATGAACGAGAAAAAGATCAAACTGTGTAATTTCTGAAAAAGGTTGCGGTTTAATCGGTGTCTTTATAAAATCTGAGTGAAATCTTTCTGCTTGTATGTTTACTAAATGAGATGTATTTGTGTTATTTTACACACGTTTGTTTTGTGTCTCTTCTGCTAAAGGCTCGTAAGAATGAGCTGGCGGTGGAGGACATGGACGGAGGCACATTCACCATCAGCAACGGAGGCGTTTTTGGGTCCATGTTTGGGACACCGATCATCAACCCTCCACAGTCTGCTATCTTGGGCATGCACGGCATCTTCGATCGGCCCGTAGCTATTAATGGGAAGGTTGAGATGTGATGATATAACGTTACACAATATAGACTGCAATTTTTCTGACAATTGATTTGATCACTTCATAAAAACATAAGATTTAGATCAATCTCGTGCTGTTTTTGATTTGTGTTCAGGTTGAGATCAGACCTATGATGTATGTAGCTCTGACATACGACCACCGTTTGATTGACGGCAGAGAGGCGGTCACTTTCCTCAGGAAGATCAAATCAGTGGTGGAGGATCCTCGCGTGCTCTTGTTGGACATGTGAGCGAGCTCCAATCGCCAGCCATCCCTTCTGAACACAGAAACGTGTCGTCATCATCATCACGCAGAATCTGTGTCACCATAAATTAATGGACACAGACGCGTTACTCTTAGAATAATACATGGAGCGGGTGATCGGATTGGGATTTACATTGATTAGCTTCATGTTATGTTGTTTTACTCTATTATCTGCTGGCTATTAAGAGTTTCTTGCCCTGCAGGAAGATGTTTCCCGCTCTCCTTTCTCCTTAATTGTATGTACAATTGGGCGCATAAAAAGCAATCTGTGCAATTATTTGTTCTTGAAATGGAAAAAATTATTATAGTTATATACAGTATGTCATATTTAATCTTTTCCGTGTAAAAATAACCTCTATCAAAAGAACAACAATCCAGAAACACTATGTCTCGGCGTGTTCAAGAAACCTCTTTTTGTACGCACAATAGTTCCCACACGACTCCAAAGGAACAGAATCTGTCAACCAAAACTATATGAGGAAGAAAAAAGATTTTAAACAATAAAAGAAATGAAACACAAAGACTTTCTTCTGTTTTGATCATTTCAGGAGTCTGATTCAGATCACATTAACTCGTATGATCCTGTAGACACAACAGAAGACAGATATGTGGATATCTCAACCTACAGTTAAACCTCATCTTCAGATGAACTCAACTGTAATGAATGTTAAGAGAGAGAGAGAGATGATTTTGTGTCTCAGATTAATAGATACCACAATTTGATCTACAGTTGTTCATAATCAGTGAGTGACGTGTTGGCATTCTTCTATGATTTATGTAAGGAATTGACAACAGGCAGTTTGCACACCCAATGTGGCAATAAAGCGGAGTGCATTATTTTAAAATAATTCAAAGGACTGGAGTCAATTATTCCTCTTATACCACGGTTACCAGACATTGCTCTGGTGGTTATTTTTAACACATGACAAGATAGGTGTGCGATTATCGACAAATAATCCATACCCATAGAACATTTCTCAACCAATCAGAATACAGAATTCAACAGACCCGTCAATTAAATTACACAGCTTATATGTGCATATTTGAACCTTAACATTATGTCCTAATCAGTGTTGTAAGTAATTAGTTACTGTAATTTACTTACTTTTTCCTTGAAAAAGTGAAGTAAGGGATTCCTCAGTCATTTAATGACAATAAATCTGTAGATCAATGATATAATACAATAGTGGCTGTTTTATGTATCTTTCTCACTTTAAATAGTTTGGTGAGTTAATAAGAATAATGGGAACACACTTGTGTAGTTTACAATCCTCACTATTAACTGGTTGGTAATTAGCATTAATATTACTTAGATATTGTCCGTTTATTAATACTTATAAAGCACATATTAATGCTTTATTCTGCAAAACCTTACTCTACATCTGTACCAATAATTAAACCTAACCACTACTTTACTAAGTATTAATAAGCAGTAATTAGGAGTATATTGAGGCAAAAGTAGTTAAAAGTGAGAATTGGACCTTAAAAAACATGAAAAAAATAATTGATGTACTTTTAAATCAAGCTGTTTCAAGCCTACCTTTGTATTATTTACTAAATAGGATTTTACTAATAAGTAATTCAATACTTTTTGAAGAGAGTCATTAGTACAGTAATGTAATTACATGATTGAAGATGTCATTAGTAACTAGTAATTCATTACTTACTTTGTGTAACTTACCCAACACTGGTCCTAATACACTGGATCAATTTATAACATTAAAGATCTGCTGAATGCCTAAAACAAGGGAGTGGTTTTCCGGACAGGGATTATCTTAAGCCAGGACTAGGCATTACTAAAAACATTACCTGTGTGCATTTTGAGGCAAAACAAAGATTACTGATGTATTTTAAGATATGTCAGTGCAGGTTGTTTTCAGTTTGGACAGCTCTTACATTTTTTTTAAGTCTAGGACTGGTCTAATCCCTGTCTGGAAAACCACTCCAAGATCATATAAAAAAGTTAATTTATAGATTTTTACTAATAGAAGTCAATTCATTGTTAGTGACGACGACAAAAAACATTTGTGAATAACGGCATTAGATTGAATAAACTCTGTGATGTTTTGTGGTAACTGTCCAGAAATCAGTAGAAAAACTCTTCTCTCGTGTCTGATTAATCTGGGCCATTCCTGAAGATGTCTCTTGTATTTCAAGTTTATTTTTAAGTACTTTATGAACACAGACGTGTGTGAACACAGATGTGTTGAGAGGTTGAAGACATCAGACAAGGTTTCTTCTTGTGTGGTTGAGTTTAACACGCACACGAGTTTCAGGAGAACATTACAGTCGATCGTATCTTCAGCTAAACGTCAGGATGTGGTGACAGAACTAATAGTTTGGTCATATACTAAAGATGGTTTTGTGGTCACTTGGTTTGTTATTCTCACGATTTAAATGATTACAAACCAAATAGGATGAGATGATTAGTTGATAAGTGGTTATATTTAATCTGTATATAGGACATATACTAGCAATCTAGCAATTTTGGGCCCTATGAAAGAATAAAGAGGTTGGGCTCTCTACCACACCCATGATGTTACTACTAATAAAAGTGATATCTGAGGGCCCTTAATAGTGCATAGGCCCTTAACACCCCCTCCTCCCGATGACGTCCCTGGCTGCGCCACATCATGGGTTTTAGGTATGTCGGGTTACTTTGTCATTGCTGATGGAAATAGTGGAAAGTTTAAACAAATTTGCTCTGTCAAGATCTTGAAAGATTCCCATTTGGTCTCTTTATCAGTACAACCAACTCAACAACTCATCCAGCTTCAAATTCTAAGTCGTCTATCAGCTCCGCTCGTCTTATTCAAATGAACCGGACACTGAGAAGTTCAACTAATGGGGTTGGTTTCCCAGACAGGTATTAGACTAATCCTAGACTAAAATAAATGTAAAAGCTGTCCAAACTTGCACTGACATATCTTAAAATACCCAAGTGCCTTTGTTTTTTCCTCAAAATGCACACAAGTAATGTTTTTAGTAAGGCATGTTTGTTAAAACTAGTTATATTCCTAATTAAACTAAGGCCTAGTCCTGGTTTAAGAAACCACCCAATGGTGTCTAAATGTGATGGTCTTACAGTATATACTCTTCAGTATATACTCTTCAGTTCTGTTCATCTTCAATTTAAAACCACAGACAGAATCAACAACAGCTCAGCAGCAGCCTGTGCAATAAATGAGTACAAATGAATGATTTTAATAATTGCAGTCACATTTAAACATAAACAATGTTAAAAAATAAAACTCAGTTTGGAACACATTTGGTTTCAGTAATATTGCAGTAAAATGAAGTTTTAATGCCCTTAAATGAAAGACTGATAAACTCTCAGCATCTTCATGCATGAATCATTACTGCCGTTCCCTTCATTTCACTGCATTGTGCTGTTTATACCAGCAGATGGAGGTCAAGTACAACAATAAGAGATTCTCTTACATCTGATGAGCTTTACGAATAGAAATGACAAACTGAAACAGACTTTAAAGTTTCAGCCTTGTTTCCTTTAAACAGCCAACACTTGCTGTGGTGTTTTGTTTATCTTAAGGGTCACACTAAGTTTGTTGGTTTATTTGTTCTATTGCTATATATTCATATCAGGAACTGGTTAACCCAAACACTATTTGATCCACACACAAGTTGGCTTTCCCAATTCACCTAACCTGCATGTTTTTTGGCCTGTAGGAGATAACCGGAATAAACACTAACACGGGGACTCCACACAGAAAGGCCACCTGACCTAGCCGCGGCTCAAACTGAGGACTTTCTTGCTGTGAGGCAACAGTGCTTCACACTGAGCCACACTTGGTCACACTTAATTACATATAAAGATTTAGTCATCTGGAGAAGCTGAAAAACAAGGAACTGTTAACATCTCATCAAACGCAGCAGGATTCAGTGTTTCCAAACATCTACACATTCATCTGTGTGCTCATGTCTTTTGGCTAATGTGATCTCACCCACAGTTTACCATCTTTACATTCATGCCACAGAATTCTGCTTTAATCAAATCAGCACAGAAAACCTGAGACAAGTTCACAGGGCAGCTGTCCGAATCTCAACAGGTGAAAAATAAATCTCACAGTCAAAGGTTTTCTTTAAGTGTGAAAAGTGTTTGAATCCACAAAGAGAGAGAGAGAGAGATGAAAACATTCAGAAGGCACCGCCGGTGGTTTAACCGCTGAGTCTACGCCAAGGGACGGAGTTAAAGAACGGATGACATTTAATGTCCATCACACCTCCTCCTCCAGAGCCCAGACGATAACACGCATCAAACTGCAGCAACTACAAAAGACAAAAAAACATCCGGAACATCAATTCAGTCACACCACATCACTGCGAAATCATCATTAATCATACTGTCAGGATCCTGCCCAAGATTCTTGTTATATATTTATGTCTTGTCATGGTGGCAGGGTTCTGACAGTCCCATGTTCTATGTGAAGGCTCATGCCCTTGTGAATTGGGTCAATGTCTCATCTCTTGTCTCCGCCCCCTTCTTCTCCCAGTTCATCATTTAATCATGAGTTCATTACCCTCACCTGATTTACTCTTGTTATCCTGTTTAGTCTTTCCTATTTACTGCCCTTTTGTTCTTAGTCCTGTGCATGTTCGTTTTGTATTTGTCTTGAAATGTCAAGAAGTCTAGTCCAGTTATCTGCCTAGCTGTTTGTGAAGTTTAATATTAAGTCTTAGTTTATGTATCTTGTTGATGTGTTTTGCCCCCACGTGGGCGATTGTTTTGTCTAGTGTATGTAATAAAGCGTTCACTGTTAACTCTCCGACATTGTCTCACTTCGGTTCTCTCCAGTATTCCTGACACATACACACTATATATACAATATATATTCAAAGTTTTGAAACACTCACTTGTTCTTTATTTATAGATTTTACAGAAAAATAATAGTCATGGAAACTGTGGCATACCACAAATGTAACTGTGAGATGATGTTGGTGACTAAAAGCCTACAAAATAAATCAAAACTCTGTTATATTTAATCATCTGAAGTGCGGTCATCCTTTGTCTAGTACTGTACTCGTGTCATTTGATCAAAAAGCTTCTTGAAGTTTCACCTTGGGATGATTTTTAAAGAATATTTCAGATAGGAGTTCACATTTAATCTGAGCTCTTATTGGCTGCCTCTTCCTTTAATTTTCAGTCTAAGTCATCTATTTCAATTTTATTTGACTAATAACAGAAATTAATCTCTTTGGCACACAGCTATATTTATGTCTACAAACGTAATTTCAAGCATTTAATTACACACCTTCAGATGAACATCATAGTTCACATTTCAGTCAAGTGTTTAAAAAGATGTATATATTTATATATATGCCATGAAAACAAATGTAATCTAATACAAACCTCAGTGAGAAGAGACGCAGCCGCAGTGCTCAGGGTGTCAGGGATGTAAAGAGGAGTGTGAGGATGAATACCTGACGGATGACAGCGCCACAGAGCCTACACAAACACAAACACACACTCATTTACTTTTATACACAGCAAAACATTAACAGAGAGATTGTGCTTTGTTGTTCATTCTCATCTCAGTGTAAATGAGAGATTAAAGAAGTTTACTCACCAATCCACTAAGAAGTTCATACAGTACAGCTCCAAAACTCCACCAATCACACGCCTCCGTGATTTTAGACACGCCTCCAATTTCTATTGCAAACAATTAAAAACAATACATTTGTTCTCATTTTGTAGCGTGTTATATTATAAATGCATGTCATGTGTTATATGTGAATATGAAATGCTTTGACCTGGAGCACAGTACATCTGATCCACTGCTGTCGGGCAAATTTCAGTCTGAACCTCCGTCCACTGACCAAAGTATGTCAGACACGCCTCACCTAAAAGAGCAAGATTCACATCAATCTACAATACTCAAACTTACTCAAATACTACATCACTCATATATGATGTTGGGCAGAATGATGCTCGTTTCTTCTGTACAACGAAAGCAGACGGTGATTTATATTGTCAAGATTAAAAAATATGAGCGCTATAAAACTAATCAAAGTCATCTATACTGTACTACTGTATGTGTGGGATTTATTGAAATCCCCGCGGATTGACTATAGAAATATCGTAAAGGTGCTGCTGTCGAATATAAAACTGTATTTATTGTAGTCATAGATGATTAATAAGAGTTGTGTACATGGTAAAGTACACGATTGTTTCCTCCATCTTATGTAAACCTCATGCATGTAAAAGAGCACTGGAAAGCAGACCAATCTCAACATAACACCAACTGTGACGTACACACAAACACTGAATTAAGTACAATGTTGTTACAATGATAAAAATGATCAAAACAAATATGATTTTTTTCTTTGTGCTGGTGGAAAATGATGACAATCGCTTTCATTAAATAAGAAAGAGGAACTCTGGAGGACATTCTGTTTATAGAAAGAAAGAAACTCCTGTATGGTCAGAATCATCATCTGTCAGAGATTCAATAACACATGACTGAAACTACAGCTACAAACCTCTATCACAAATACACTTTTAATGTCAACCAACAGAGATTCATGTTTGTATATTGGCCATTCAAATGAGTGGACTAAACTCCCTACAGCCTTCATGTAAGAAATGAAATATTGTGCCTGTTATAATGCTTGGCAATGTATAGTAGATATATATGAAGAGTTGTACCGTTGTCACGCAGGAGAATGTTTCGTGGGTTCAGGTCCTGACAGATGATTCCCTGTTCATGAAGACTCTCCAAAGCCAAAAGAATCTGAGCTCCCCACAATCGAACCTTTTCTTCTGGAAGACCACATCCATCTCGCTTTGATTCGGCACTGAAGTTTCTGCTCAAACCGTCCACAACATCTCTATCAGGACTCATCTCAGTCAAAAGAGATTCTGGTGATTTATATGCCAGGTTCATCTTTGTGATATCTAAAGAGATTCCTTCATGCTTTGGAGAATTAACGACACTTAATTCAGCCACAAACTGTGAAGCGTGTCCGTTTCCACAAGGTGTAGTGTGATGGACAGATCGCTCGTGGCTTTGTGAAGGTAAATGGGAAGCGTTGGGAACGATCCTCACTCTCTGTGGAAGAACATCAACGGTGCTGCAGAGCGTCACTTGTGCGCCTTCACCAAATAAAGAAGCCGGAGTGATCCGAGCTGCCACGTCAATTCCCAAAACAGACCCTGAAACCGTGAAGTTCCTCAGATCCTGAGCCGGTTCCAAATCGTTCCACGCTCCGTTCAGATCTATGCTAGAGTCCATCCGCTCAATGCGGACGTCGTTTCCTAAAAGGTCAGAAGTGACATCGAGTGGATCCCGAGTATCCACGATCACACAGGGATGAACGGGAAGAGGAAGGTTATCCTGAGTTAAAGACGTTGCACGCTGACCGACAGAGACGAGAGGTTCTTGTGTCCTCAACGCATACAAACACTGAGAAACTTTACTGTAGGAATGAAGACATTGATGATTCAGGCTGTTCTCCTTCAGGTCATCCTTCTGGCTGAGGTTAGGAAGCGTGTAGCTGTTCTTCATGTGAATCTTGTGTTGGTTGGAATTAAAGCAGTCTGGATTCTCTGTGACAGCTTTTATTCTGACCTTATGTAGTCTGGTAAAGAGTCTTCCACCTGCACAGAGAGAGAGAGAGAAAGTGACATCACAGACTCAAAAACACGACATTAAATATAAATAATCACAGTATTATCATATCATGATGTCATCCCACAATTCATCACATCTGAAAGCTTTAGACAGATCCTAAAGTAGTAATAAATCATTCATAAGCAGTTCCTATAGAGTATTGCAGTGACCTCTGTCTGTAAGACACATAATAAGAAAAATATTTAATTCAAAAGGATTTCTACAGCACGTTTCATAATATGCATTGCTGCAAAACCACATAACGCAAAGGAAACATAAACTCCTTTTCACACAGTCTGTTGATCCCAGAAAATTAAACTAAAATTGCTAGCATGCCTTCTGTGTGAATGCAAACACATCCTGGAATTGTTATCTTGGATCGCTTTCGTTAAGGGAACCTAATAATATCGCCGTAATATTTCAGGAATGTGTCCGGTGTAAAAAAATGTCAGGACGCGGTGTGTTGCATTGATGACGTGTGGATGTGTGGATGATATGTAAACGCATGCACAGATTCTGGAAAATCATTGGCAGTGTAAATGAACTAAAATCAAACATCCTCTGATAAATCCTGGATATTTTCATAATCTGTGTGTGAAAAGGGTTATGGAAAAAAACGCAGTCAGGTCATATAAATAATACAAATAAAATTCACATTTAATGGGTTAAATATTCAATGCACTGTATGCTGTAAAATTCCAGTTCAAATTGTTTTATTTTTTAATGTGAAGGAAAGATTTGAGCAGTGCTTTTCAAACTGGGCCCAGTTTTATGACATTTTATTAAAAACATTAATTTATCATAAATTCTGTGAAATTAAACCTTAGAAAAATAAGGCTACTAACCAACCACACTAAACTGTATAATTTCATGTTTTTTTTTAACTGAAATGTTCAGTTTTACAATGTTTTAGGTCATATATTTTCTTTGGGGGGCACGAATGGATGCACCATACACAAGGGGGCACATCTGACTCTAAATCTTGTGTGATGTTTCTATAATCTTCTGTGTTATAGTTTGTCCATAAAGAGTTTAAACATGAAATGATGGTCATCTTTTTTGTCATCATTGTCTTCTTTGTAGATCATGATGTGTAATGTGTCTGACTCACCTTGAACATGTTCTAGATGAAGAAACACAGAGTCTTCACTGATGTAATACTTGTGTAACTTCACCATGAACGGGACACCCTGAGGAATAATGGTTGATCTGTCACGACTCTCCCAGCTGGATTTGGCTAAACTCTGTGGAAAAATCAAAGTAAAATCCTTCATTTACTGTACCATCATCATGATGTTCTTCTGACCAGAGTATATCATACATTATACCACGGGTCTGTTGAATGCTTTATTCTGATTGGTTAAGAAATGTTCCACGGGTGTTGATTATTTTTCTGTAAAATGCACACCTGACCTTGTTCTTAAAAAATATCTTAAAATAACCACCAGATCAATGTCTGTAGTAATCATGGTATAATTGACTACATTCCTTTGAATTATTTGAAAATAACGCACTCCGCTACACGTCGTTTTCCATTACCACCTTGGGTGTCTATTTTTTACGAATAATTCAACGGCATGTCGGCAATTATTCCTTACGTACACTACATGAGACTTTGAATCAGTGTAAATTAAAGACACTACAACTTTTTACTATGATATATACATTGTGTAATGTTCATGTACATGTTTTTATTGTTACAGATCTGAAATAATCAATCTGAGAACGTCAGAAGATCTGAGAAAGACTGAAGCTTCAGTACCTTCACGATGAACGTCTCTCTGCTTATCAAACTTTCAACCATCAGCACCTGACACAGAAAGACACAGATGTTTGACTGTTTCATGTTTCACTTCTGTATTTCTGAAGAAGAGCGTTCAGCTGCTGAGACACTGAAGAGTGATGTCGTCCATACATCAGATATATTTTATACTCACTTTATCAATGACACCGATTACTCTACACATGGCCAGATTCTCCACCGGTGAACTCAGATGTCTGATGGATCTGAACCTTAAACTGCTGTAACCCTGAAACAACAAAACAAACCTCGATAATTCACAGAACAAACAGACAAAAGTAATAGAAGAATCTGATGATTTTGTGTGTTAGTACAAACTGAATATCCCAAATATTCATCAAATGAACCACACATCATATAAACACAGATGTCATTGTGAACACTGTACTCACTCCTAAGTGACTTGATCCCTTTGAGATGTTGTCCTGTAGGTAAGAGATGAAAATCTCCTCGGCTCTCTTCAGATATTGAGTCGTCTTACGCTTCACAGCCTCACGTCTCTCCTTGTTTGGATCCACTGGAGACATGAAAAACTCAGCTATGATTGACCGATCCCAGTTTAACAAGCATTGCTATCCATCATATCAGATAAGGTCTTATTTGTCTGGATAGTTTTAAGCCATAATACTTCATAAATACTGTACAATGTTATTGCTGGATCATTTATGCACTTGGTATTGTTTTCCTATATTATCACATACTGGATGTAATAATAAATATAAACATGAAATGACTTGATATTTTTAAGATATAAAGCACCTTGAACTCCATTCATCAGCAGATCGACTCCGTTCTTATAGTAGCTGAACGCCGCTTCATAATCTTCATTAACTTCTCTATCCAGAGCCATGCGGATCTGCTGAGCGGCGTCTAACAGATAATCTCGCATTGCCATATTTGTCTATCAGAATGATAAACGTCCACAGGAACCTGATCAAGGATCTGTAAATATATGTTAGTTTGCATTAAGTTCAGTTCCAAATAAAAAGAGAAGAAACTCAAATAAAATGATGTATATTTCATATGTCATGCATTTTATTGACTGGATTATTCAAAAAACTATAAAAAAGCAGATAAACTGTTAAGTGTCACCAACATCTCATATTTAAGAAGTTTCAAGCTGAACACAATTTAATGTGTACATTAACAATCATTATTAAGACAAACAGGCAAATAATAAACAAACTACAGTATACGCTCATCATCTATCCTTGAAGTCACCTTTGACCCTGAGTTATGTCACATGATGTCACATCCATGTCACTCAGTGTTTCCATCGAACCATCGTCTCTCATGGACTTGCAGTCTGAATGAAATCATCACAAGAAGAAAACCATGAAGATTATAATACAACACCACCAACACATCAGATCAATAAAGTGAGAACAAATAATGACAAAAATCTGCTCTTAACAGACCTGCTCAAGCTGTTTAGACACAAACTGTGATGAGGACTTTATATACATCACAAAAATAAAACATTGAACAAAACCTTCTCACGCTGTTTAAGGACATTACATATATTATAAGTAACAACAACAAAAATCAAAGAACCTTTAATAGTGTAAACTGTGTTTACCACAGTAATCATTTGTAAGGTCTCGGTAGTTAAGTGTATGTGAATCAGAAAACACACAATGTTGCTGAACCAAAACATAAAGAATGAAATTAGTTCAATAAATGAATTAAAGAAGCGTCGTGAGGGCGCGTTGCGGTGTCGCTCTTGACGTCACGCCGCAGAATCGCGAGCATTTCCTCAGCGGCTCAGCCCATATAGTAATGATGATGACATTATGCGCATTCATATACACAAACAACACAAGACAAACAAACACAACTTCTGACAAAAACAAACCTTGTGCGAGCGTCGCGTCGCGTCCTCCGCAGCATCAGCACCAGGCGCTTGTCTTCCTGCAAAGCGTCCTGACACGAGACCAGAAGCGCTCCTATTGGTTGATCATTATGCCACGCGGCGACGTCACAACACCGCACGCGCACTGTCCCATTTCTATTTTCATATTTAAAAAAAAAAAAAATCTATTTTCATATTCTTGGGTTTGAATAAACTGCAATAATATAAATATAACCAAGACTATTTCATTTAAAGTTTAAGTATTTTATTTCTTGCGGATTAAATATTTTATATAACCTTGCTTAATTAATAGTTTTTTTATTACAGAATTATTGGTAGCATATCTGACAGAGGAAAAATAAAATTTAAATACTCGTTATGTGATATAACAATTAAAAGACAATCATTTCTATTTTGTGATGTTGAATCAATTTTATAATCATAATGTGAATAATATTGCAGAAGTACTAGTTGATTCTGATTGGTCAGTCGTGTTATTCTGATGTTATACCCTGATAACAACCTCTAAAACTATTAACTAAGAGTCATATCCATCACTACTACTAACATGTTTAATGTACTATTTTGACTCTTTTCTCATGTCAACTTTGAATTTTTTAACTTATATTTAGTGGCCAATGATTCACTCATGTGGCAAGTATAAGTATAGGATAATGTTCATCCCATATGACACACAAATATGTTTATATATATATATATATATATATATATATATATATATATATATATATATATATATATATATATATATATATATATATATATATATATATACCAAAAATGGCCAAAATATATTTTATAAATATGTTATTTTAAAAATATTTTTCACCAATATAATTTTTGGCCAATTTTTATAAAACAAGGAAATAATGTTCATGTCACATTGGAACAAAAACGATGTTTATGTTACAAACCTGTAAACATAACAGGTTTTAAAAGGTTAACATTAAATATATTTTTAACTTCACAAAAGTGTGTGCGTGTGTGTGTTTGCTCTTTAATACATTTTGAAATATATTTAGTTGTAACCTTCATATCAACATATATTTCCAAATTCAAAAATGTATTTAGCATATATTTAAAACATATTTTTGGCCAGAGAAATAGATTTTTGCCGTATGGGATGCATTGGGTTGTTATTATCACAGAATAAACCCAGACAGGCTGATCAGGACTCTGATGCAAAACATAAGTGTATACATATAAGACATGAATGAGAAGTGAAAGAGATCTGACAATATTGTGATGCTTGTGTAGAGTTTATTACAGTTCATTTCATATATTAATTTAATCAGATGAAAATATTGCTGAAGCAGGAGATTCACTAAGCATCCCTGAACTTCACATTATAATACACATAGTAACCATTGTTGTACATGTAAAGTTTCTGATCTGCAGGATTGTAGTCTAGATACACATAAAAATCCTGAAACTTCTCAAACTGAATGCTGACATAAGTCTCTTTATCAGTGTTTGTGTCGTATGTATAAAATATCTCATCTGTCAGAGTATCTACGGATCGAGTTGCATACAGTACACCACAGATCATGAATGCATTTGTGACCGACTGTTTAAAAACACTCGTCTTCCAAACCTTTTGTAGTTCAAGTGAGTTTTCGTCAATCTTTCCCAACACCAGTTTACCATTGGAAGCCTCTGTAGCGTAAGTGACCCACAGTCCGGTCTCATCGGCCGCAAAGTCCAGATTCTGGTTTGGAGAGTAGTGATAGGAGAATCTGGTGGTGGCTTCCGGAAGGACTTTGGTCTCGACCGTGGCGCTGGTCAGGTTAAACTTTGCCATTCTGAACGGGTTATTGTATTGGTAGTAAACAGCATTGGAGCGCACGATGTAATTATTACCACTGCCTCTCCAGTCATATTTATTATAAACGTAAAGTTGATTTGTTTGAAAGGCTTGTCTGATGATGAGTTTATAATAGTCAGAGTAAAGTGTGACTGTAGTGAACAGCGTGTCAGCAGCACCAGCGTACCAGTACATATTCTCTGAACCTGACACTGGACTCGAGTCTTTACCCCAACCTCCGTACTTATAACCTGAATTCAGATTGGCATTCAGCTGACTGACGATTGGCTTTCCCATCCGGAGAATACCTCCGTGCTTACAGGAGCCTAAGAAATGACAATAATGTTTGCGTAAAATTTCATGATCACTTTCACAACAACTTCACATTTGTGATGGGTTCAAATCATCACCCACCTATCTGTGAATTGGAGACGTCCTCTCTATCATCCTGACATTTCTCCAGTTTCTTCTGAAGTTTGGCAAACTCAATGCGAATCACTTCCAGGTTGCTCTTGTCATAGCTTTCCAATTGGTCAACGATCAAACTCATATTACGAATCTGTAAAGAAACAAAAACTACATGTCAGTCAGTACAACATGAATACTATGATGAGATGTTTTGTGTAGAAGACACAGCTGTACCTCTGCATAGAGACTCTCAATGGCCGGTGAAGAGAAGTTCAGAGATAACTTCAGCTGTGTGACCAAAGCTTCAAAGTCTCTGAGCTCAATTCTTAGAAGTTCAAACTCCAGTTTGATGTATTTGTCAGGTCCACTTTCCAGAACCTCCAGACGAACAGTCAGGTTTGAGAGCTCGCTCAGAAGAACAGACAGCTGACCCTTCAGACTGATCACCTGAATATAAATAAAACATCAAACATATTACAATACACTGAATGATCAGCATCTTCAGTTTAGAGCAGTGAATCGCACATCTTTTCTGACCGAAAAAACTTTGGTTTGACCAAAGTTTTTTATTTGTTAATATCAAATAAGAAAAATTCTGTTGAAGATGTCAAAGAATGCATTGAAATTGTTCTCTGATAGAAGGTTTGTGTCTTTATTAAGTGCAAAAATGATCCAGAGTCAGTTTTTCATGTCCATTTACAAGCCTAGGATTTGTCTTTAGAATGAAATGGTCTATTATTATCTTATTTGAAAGGGTCATGAATAATAATGTTGAGCTCTGCTCTGATTGGCTGTTTCTCCTTCAGTAGCTCTGTGTGTGTGTAAACAGATCTTATGTTTGAGTCTGTATCAGATGAAGATTTTGAGGAATAATCAATTGTTTTGAGATTGTTAATGGACGTTTCTGAGTGATAAATGTGTGTTTTTTTTTTCAGTATGGACCTGCAAAATGTAACTGTAACATCAATAGTAGAACTTCAGACTAAACGTTAGCATATAGCATTAACTAGCATAAAGCATTTACTAGCATATAGCACTAACTCAGCAATCACATCTTTGTTTTTATCATTGTACAACATTGTAATTTAATGTTGAGGGAATACATCTGGACTGTAACGTCACAGTTGGTGTTATGTTATGATTGGTCTGTTTTCCAGCCGTCTTTTGCATACACAAGGTTTACATAAGGAGGAAATAATTGTGTTTGAGGCTCATGATATCTCATTACCATGCCCTGCTAAAAAAAACAATAGACACCATCACAGAAATTCTATTGGATTTATTGGTTTTAATGGGACTTTTATTGGTTGTATTGGAAACTATAATGGTCTCTATAGGTCTCTGTTGGTCTCTACTGGTATGTGTTGGGTTCTACTGGTGGGGCCATTAAATCCAAAACACACTACAAAAATGAATTTTGTAGTGGTTTAAATGGTAAAAACGAATGGTTCTTATTGGTATTTTAATGGAAACCATTAGAAATTTCTGTAATGGTTATATAGTTTTTTCAGCAGGTTGTACAGAGAGCTCTTATTATTCATCTATGCCTACATAAATACAGTTTTAAAGGGGCCATGGCATGAAAATCTGACTTTTTCCATGGTTAAGTGCGTCCTCAGTGCTTCTATCAACATAGAAAATGTGAAAAGATCAACCCAGTAACTTAGTTTTGGTAAACTATTCTCTACAAGCATATGAAAAAATAGGTCATTGAAATTTGGCTCTCCTTATGATGTCATAAGGAGCTCTTATTATAATAATATCGCCCCTTAATCTGCACTATCCAACTACGGCACTGTCATTTAGTGCAGAGAAAAGCACAATTGAGTTTTAATTGCAACAAACCACCATCATTGTGATCAGTGTTTGAATTTCATCAGCTCATTTGCATTTTAAAGGACACACCCAAAACGGTACATTTTTGCTCACACCTACAAAGTGGCAATTTAAACATGCTTTAATAAATTATTTATATGGTGTTTTGAGCTAAAACTTTACATATGTGCTCTGGGAACACCAAAGATTTATTTGACATCTTAAAAAAGTCTTGTGCCATTGCCCCTTTAAATTCTACTACACCAAACCATTTAAAACTGCATATGAGGAGCTTAACCGCTAAACCACTAAACGCCACCTCCCTAAAAAAATGAGTTAATGATATTCCATCAAATACTTTTGCTTCAAATCTGCTTAATCCCAGCCTCACGCCATTCAGAAATATTGGTTTGTTGGGAAGAATCATTTAAGAGTTTTATAAACAAAATGCTAATTTACAAGAAAACATATCAGACGCACTTTAGATGGTTTTGCATCTGAACACTTGATACAGTATGTTATTAATTAAAGCATGATGGCTTTATCTACAAAAAACATCAACAAAATAACATCTAAACATACAGTATATATACAGTGACTGCAACAACTATAAATATGAAACTGTTGAATTTCAGTGGAATTGTAAAAACCAAACACTGAATTATACATCAAACTTCTGCTGTGCACTACTTGTTTAGACTAATGTTAAACTAATGTTAACTATATTTATGTTTACTTTTGTGCTGTTTTGACCACATGATGTTCAGTGTAAACTCTGAAAAATTTTGAATCAGCTGTACCTTGTTGATCTGGAGCTTGACCTCTATAGAGAGATCATTTGATGATGTCTGCATGCTCTCCATACGGTCGACTGGGAATGAAGTATCCGGCAGGAAAACATTACAAACGCACTGTCCAAACTCTCCAACAGATCCTTCAACACTGCCTGAGCCCCAGTCCTCTAAAGACTGCAGGAGAAGATCAGAATCACTCTCAATATTTTATTCTTCATTTAATAGAAGTCATTTATGAAAACTCTTACCAGCCAGGCGTGAGCAGGACCGACCAGCAGCAGCAGCAGCAGCAGAAACATCATGATGAAGCCGTCTGTAATGTATGTGTCAGATATCAACACAACTGTGACTTTATATACAATAACTTATCAGAGTTCACATCAAACATATGGACTTTTCCCATCATCGTTGCGTGTTATTGTATAATAGATAAACAATGAATTGCCCACAGTTAATATTTACTTATGATGTCGTACATATTTTATTGGTGGGCTGAAGGAGATTGTGGATTATTGTAACTTAAAGGACCTGAGAAAAAAGCGTATTTATAAAACTTGGTCAATTTGTCTTGAAGCCTCTTTATAATAGTCATGTGACCTGTAGGTTGTAAAATTGGATCATAACGGTCAAGCCTCGGTCATATATGTGTCGGTCCGTCCCTCCATAAATGAGGATCAATAGTTTTAGTTGTCAGTTTAAAGCGTATTGCCTTCAGTTAGTGTGGATATAAAGATATCTTGTGTGTTTGATGAGTGTAACAGTTTATATCTCATATATTGGGCATGTTGACCCCCCCCCACACACACACACACACACACATACACACACTGCACTGTATGTCAGGTGTTTTCCTATATATACCTGAGTTACTAATAATCCCTAAAAAAACGCCTCTAGATGAATGTGAAAAGTTTTATATGCATGTAACATACAGTAAGTTTTTATTTTATGCCATCTTTATATTCAAAATCACTTTGTAATGATTTTATAATTTATTAATTAAATAATGTATCGATTCATTAAAAAAATGCAATAATTTGTTGAAGATTGTCTTCAGATGGTGAATTCTTTCACTGGTATAATATTAGTCTGGTCTAGTCAGTAATAAGTAGGGGTGTCACGATTTCGATTTTAAATCGAAATCGATCGAAATTAAATCACAGCTTCGAACTTCGAATTAAAAAATGGGATCGTCGATGCTGCCACGCCCCCGTTTCACGTCCGGTCGGCTTGCCAAGCGAGGAAAAAAACTCTCAGAGATGCCTTTAAAAACATCTGTCCAGCGGAACGCGATCATATTTTAAAGACGAGGGATGCTACAACTCCTTGAAATGCATATCATAAACAGGATTACCAGTGATCTGACTTTGGACAGAGCGCAGCTCACTGCACGTGCGCGATAGCGAGGGAGGCGCAAAGATGCAGCGGGTTATATTAAACAAAAGGATAGTTTGCCTCAGCTTGCATGAAACGCATAAAACTGAACAAATACGTAAGGGTTACTACTTTAGTTTATGTTCAGACGTCGGACAGATGCGAGCACGTGCACGCGAGACAGAGAGAAGCGCAGCTGCTTATTATGCTGGATTTATTTCAGATGCTATGAGTCCAAGACACACGCATTAAGTCCATGTTAGAGATGCGCAGATGGACTATTATTTCATAGCCTGCACTGGTGTCATCCTGATTTACCACGTTGTAAAACTTATTCCAGGCAACCCTTTCTGACATTCTATTTCCTTTGTTTTTAATTCTCATTTTTTGAGTTTGTCACGTAACGTTACCCTTCGCCGGCGTTGATAAGAGCTGTGTCAAAATGCGTCCTCATTTCTCCACGCTGTTAATGATAGACCGAATGGATCCTTAACAGCCGAGGATATCCCAAACAATTAAAAGCTTTATTAAATAAAAGTGTGTATTTATTAGAAAACTTTTTCTTGTCACTGTTTTAGTATTATAAGTTATGTTTTGTGTTAATATTATTCTGTTTATGTTGCGTATATTTCTAGGTTGATTATTTGATATGCTGTTAAATAGATTAATCTACATCAATGTGTCATATGTTCTGAAATAAATTTATATTTTTCTGATTACATATTTATTTTAATAAGTCAGAAATGTCTCCGCTGTTTTCTGCTGACAGGCGCGGTGGGCGCTACTGGGGGCGTGTGCAGCAGGTGACGCAAATTTTGGGTCCTCAGAAGGCTAGACCGTCTCATTTCAGTTCTCTTCTTGAACTTCTGAGGCTGCCACTATGAAAGACAGAGATGTCGCATGCTTAGAAGGACAGAGCTAATAACAAGCAGTCGATCCGGCACCCGCCCGAATTTAATTAAAATATTATTTTTCGTCACGTCATCCGCCCGATCCATGTAACTGCCAACCGCGCATAGTCATGTGCGTGCAAGAAGGAATCCTCTCTCTACAAGCTCTCGCGTTAAGTGAAGCCCACAAACCCCCATGCGAGTTTTGCAATGTGCATGTTAATGTTAAAGTATTATAATAATTATAATAATAATAATAATAATAATAAATAATGGCATATAATTTTTGTCTAAATTATATGCCATATAAAAAATATGTAAAAATCGAGAATCGGATCGAATCGTGACCTTAGAATCGAAAATGTAATCGAATCGAGGATTTGGAGAATCGTGACACCCCTAGTAATAAGTGTAACACTGTTTAAAGTGAGAGATAATTCACACAGACATCGTAAGAAATAATGTTAAATGTCCAATATGACTCACACACACTGTTAACATTTTTTTGCTGCCTTAAGTTTTTTTGTTGAATGAACTCAGATTTATCAGTCATTTGAACCTACTATTATTGATCTTGAATAGAGATGAGTTGTTGTTAAACTTATAAAATATAGTTGAAAGAAGTCAACTTCATTTTATAAGTTATAACAACTCATCTCTATTTGAGATAAATAATAGTAAGTTGACATGACTTGTAAATCCAAGTTGATTCAACAAAAAACATATAGGCAGCAAAAATGTTTTACAGTGCAGGAATATTTAAACATCTTAGGACAGATAGATATTTATTAGGGCTGGGAAAAGATTAATCGCGATTAATCTCATACAAAATAAAAGTGATTTTTGGCATAATATATGAGTGTGTGCTGTGTGTAATTATTATGTACATATAAATACACATTTATGTATGTATTTAAGAAACATTTACATAAATATGTGTGTATACATATACATATACACATATACATATATATATATATATATATATATATATATATATATATATATATATATAGATATATATAGATATATATATTATATTTTTAAAAAATTATATATAAAGTTAAAAAATCTGACATGTATATATGTATGTTTGTGTTTTTGAGTGTACACGGTAATTTCACGCAGTACACACACATATATTATGCAGAAAATAACTTTTATTTTGTATGCGATTGATCACGATGAATCTTTTTCCAGCCCTAATATTTATATTAAGACTGTAAAATATTCTTTGCTGCCTTAATATTTTTTTGTTCAATCAACTCAGATTTACAAGTCATACCAACTGCTATTACTATTATTTATCTTGACACAAGAGATGAGTTGTTATAAAATGAAGTTGACTTTTTCAACTATATTTATAAGTTATAATAACTCATCTTTAGTTATAACAGCTCATCTCTAGTCAAGATAAATAACAGAAAGTTTAAATAACTTGTAAATCTGAGTTGATTCAACAACAAAAAAATAAGGCAGCAAAAAAAAGTATTTTTACAATGAAGTTGCATCAATAAATGTCTACATTTTATTAATTATCTTGGTTAAGCTAGACAGACTTAAATCATATAACATCATCACATGACATTTAAGACTGGATGTGTGATTATTTATCTCTGGACTTTCTCTGCACTGTATGAAAAAGCGCAGCATGAAGTTAAAACAACTTGGTTTTGCAAATCAATTCAACCAAAACTATTTTAAGTTTTGACTTGTGAATTAAATGTTTTCAATTAAATTCTATGCATTAAAGCTTGTGGACAAATAACTTATAGAAGAGAGAATTATGTAATTATTTTAGGCAGATTTTTCTGAAGTGTCATGTTGGTTGAAGTGATTTATTAGAGCTAATCTACACCTATCAAAATATAGATACAGTATTATAAATATTACTGATTTTGCCAACATATAAAATTGTGCAAATTGTGTCTGTCTCTGTGTTATGAGACATACAGTATAGATTCTTATGTGTGCATGTAAGGGTTCTGGTCTTGTTGGTTATTGAATGTATATGCTGTCTTTATGTCATGCAACGGTTACTCTTGTTCATGTTTCTGATTTTTGTCCTTGTCTTTCATGCCATGGATTACTTTACTATCTGCACTTATAGATCCTGCTTTTGTTTTATGTCTGGACGACGCATTACAGTGCATGCCAAAAACTGTTGGTATAAATCAAATATAAGCCTAAAAAATAAGCCTATAAATTGTGCCCCAAATGATCTTTTTCATATTCCTTGAAAATAAGAATTTCATGACATGAGATGTATTTTAAATATATTTATTTTTAAAGAGAAACATAACCAGTGAAGCAGGATGACAAATGACCCTCACATTATTTATTGCTGTGGAGATATATATGCATGTTTCTCAGTATTTAATTATGTGTGAATGAAGTTTATTTGACAAATTCAACATGAACTGATATAATAGGAATGACTCTGACTCGAGAATGCTTGAAAGAGTTTATTAGAGAAACAGAATACAAAACATTCAGTCCAGCCCTGTATTTACCAGAAGAGCTGAATGTAAAAATATTCATCATTCAGATTAGTTTTCATGGTTTAGTTTAGGAGTATCATTCTGGTTGAACCAAACATGATAGTTGACATAGTAACCATTGTTGTACATGTAAAGTTTCTGATCGGTGGGGTTGTAGTCCAAGTAAACGTAGGAGTCCTGAAACTTCTCAAACTGAATACTAACATAAGTCTCCCGTCTGGTGTGAGTGTTAAAGGTGTAAAAGATCTCTTCAGTTTTAGAGTCGACGGATCGAGTGGCATACAGTACACCGCAGACCATGAACACATTACCTACAGACGGTTTAAAAACACTCGTCTGCCAAACCTCCCGTAGTTCAAGTGAGTTTTCGTCGATCTTTCCCAACACCAGTTTACCATTGGAAGCCTCTGTAGCGTAAGTGACCCACAGTCCGGTCTCATCGGCAGCAAAGTCCAGATTCTGGTTTGGAGAGTAGTGATAGGAGAATCTGGTGGTGGCTTCCGGTAGGACTTTGGTCTCAACCGTGGCGCTGGTCAGGTTAAACTTTGCCATTCTGAACGGGTTATTGTATTGGTAGTAAACAGCATTGGAGCGCACAATGTAATTATTACCACTGCCTCTCCAGTCATATTTATTATAAACGTAAAGTTGATTTGTTTGAAAGGCTTGTCTGATGATGAGTTTATAATAGTCAGAGTAAAGTGTGACTGTAGTGAACAGCGTGTCAGCAGCACCAGCGTACCAGTACATATTCTCTGAACCTGACACTGGACTCGAGTCTTTACCCCAACCTCCGTACTTATAACCTGAATTCAGATTGGCATTCAGCTGACTGATGATCGGTTTACTGATTCGATTAATTCCACCGTGACTGCAGACTCCTGCAATAAACATCAACATGACATGAGTTATAAAGAAATCGAGGTTAGTTAGACTGGAATGGTTCAGGGAAACTCACCGATGTTGGGGTTAAAGATTTCATTGTGGCGTCTCTCACACTCCAGCAGTTTCTGTTGAAGAATGATGTACTGTCGACGTGTGACCAGAACAAGGTTTCTGTCGTATGTGATCTCCAGACGAGTCAGCGCAGAGATCATAACATCAATCTGTTTCCATCAAAACAACATCTGGATCATCTTTTACATACACACATTAACATTCATTGTTCATTTAATTTTTATGAATGCTTGTGTAGACTGTTTGACAAAGAAAAACACAAAGACATAAATCTACAAACCAGATAGTATAATGATGCTGGTTAGATTGATTGATGAAGTTGTGTTGGTGTTACCTGTTCACGTATAGTTATGAGAACAGCAGATGTTATTTGTAAAGACGTCTGTAGCTCCACGATTAAAGCCTCCACCTGTTTGATCTTGATCTTCACCTCCTCTATGTGAAGTTCATTGTATGAATCCGGGTCGGCCTCCATCGACTCTATTAACACCGTCAGATTCACAATCTTTGCTATGTAGACCTTTATCTGAACCTCATACATCTCCACCTGTACAAGCACAACAAAAGACCCATTACACTTTTTATATATGCATTAGACGTTAACATAACTTTAGTTCTCGATGTAAACCTTGCTGATCTCGATCTCCAGTTTGCGGTTGATCTCGATCGATGTGCTCTCCAGTAAAATCAGCTCTCCGTTTGGAAAAGTGCCGTTGGGCAGGAATGCCTCACAAACACATTCTTCAGTGGTGCCGTTGGTCCAGGTGTCCAATGCCTACACAACATAAAGACATAATAATCAACAAATACATATATTGTATTAACCTTTAAGATGTTTTGTGTGTGATGGTGCAGATGTCTTACTGCCTGGACAGCAGTGTTGAGTAAAAGACAAGACAACAGTGTGAAGATCATGATGTCTCTGATGTACTACAGTCATGAGACTCGCTGCCTTTTAAACATCTTCACATATCTCAACATCTGCATGGAGCTTTCTTATCATCGCTCTTCAAACATCCTTCATCTAACAGTGTTATCATGTATTGACACGTCAGGTCAGGTGTGTTTCACCTCAAACATGTCTTTATTTGTTCAGTGTTAAACTTCACCATATGCTGCAATTGAGATAAACTAAATGATGTTGTCTGTTTCATCATAGGATCTCTGGTTTATTAGTTTGTAGAGTATAACACACCTGTGAAATAATGATTTTCTTCAGACCAACCTAACTGCTTCTGTTGAACACCCAACATTTTAAACATCATAGTTATTGGATAAAATGTGATGACTGAAAGTTGCTTTATGTTTTATTTACATTACATAAAATTAATGTATGATATTATTTGGACTTCTACAGCAAAAATAAATTTTGTTATACAGTTTTCCCCCTTTGTTTTCACTTTAGCTGCAGCATTTAATTGTACTAGTCAACCCTGTTACCAATAATCATTTCAGTATTACTTTAGTATAATAAATATCAAATATGCATCATAATATCAAATATATCTATCTGGTTTATAGCTGAGAGATTATGTCATGTTATGTCACAGAGCTGTTGAATGCTTTATTTTTGAAAATAATATGCACACTCGGGTGTGCTTTATTTTAAATAATTCTACAGGTAAAACTTATTACAGTAGCTTCTCTTTTTAATAATTTAATTTTTTGCTATTTATAGAGGTCTAAGTGAATATTAGGATATCTAGCATATCATTTAAACTGTATCACTGTATATTGTCATAACACATTTTATGTCTACCTTTAATAGTTTGAACATTTTTGTAATATCATTTTTCTGAAAATTTTTCAACAGTATATACAGTAGTTTGTAGTTTGCACATTTTCTGTATGCATTTAATATACAAATGATTCAATCACCTGCCCAAATATGCTGCATGCAACAGTGTCCTCTCTGCATCCCACAATGCAATACAATACAATTATCATTTCATTTATTATTTCCAGTTCTGTCAACACTTAACACAGCGTGTAAGAAGATAATTAGCATTCAATCTGATTCAGTTTTAGGAAAAGCTGCGCAGCTATTTCACAAACTATTCTTTAAAACAGTTGATATTATAGAGTTTATATTGAGTATTGTAGTGAGCAAGTAGTAATTGTAACTACTATTATGGCTACTTGACATATTTCTACTGGACCAAGCCGAATCTGTGCTTTTGGTCTTTTTCTCTTACAGTGTGAATTCGTGAAAAGTTTGATAAGTTTTCATTAATATATTGAACAAAGAGTGTTTAGGAGGCATGAAAGTAAATTTCTTTATGTTATGTTTTTTTTTTCAATTTCTGAGTTGTGTGTGTGTAAGTCACCAAATCCAACCTTATATTGTTTTAATCACTAAAACAAAACACCATTTTAAAAGATGTCAACAACTCCTAGTAACTGATTGCTGGGATTAAAAACATTTTTACACAGCGGGGTTAGTTGTCACACAGTCTCACAATAAAGTCTCAGGTATACAATGATGATGAAATGAAAACAATGTAAATATTATTCATCAAAATGATAACTGCTAATACAATATCAGGGGAAATAACTCACTATTATTAGTTTTTGTCCTATTAAAAAATGTATTTCTATGCATTCATGCTTAATTCAAGAATGGTTATATAAAGGATGATGGATGAATGAATGTGTAGATATCTATCTATTGTAGGCAGATATAGAAACAATATCCACCTTTAGTATATAGACAGAATTTGATTGAATTATTTGTGTTTAAACTAAATTTTCTAGCAGGTGTAACAACAAACTCTCTGTTTGTTACAATGAACCCCATTTGCACTCCTGTCACTTTAGGTGTAATTGTACGATAACGATAGATCCCACAAACAAACTTTAAGTGTTCATTTGTAGCAGAGATGTGTGTGTTTATTGTGTAAAAAATGATTCATCTAACTTTAATATTTTTAATGATATAGAGCTAAAGCCATAAAGTGTTAGTTTGTGCCCAACTCTTCCCCACTTCATACTGAACACAGCCTTTATAGTTTCAGATGATGTTTGGACTTTTTTACTTTCCTTTTCTCTGTCTTCTTTTCTTGTTTTTCTCTCCTGCTTTAGGAGTTGGTTTTGTGTTTAATGCAGGTCTGGATCTGGTCAGGTTAGCTGTTGGAGTCATGGGGTTAGATGTTGAATCATGTATTCCCTGAGCCGATGCTGGTTTACTGTTGGGAGGTTTGTGCCCGCTGGTGGAGATGTTGGGTTGGGAATACGAGCGTACGCTCAATGGTTTGTAAGACGTTGCCCCTGCTATGACAGGCAGGTGAATGTGTTCACTGCTCATGTTATTAACAGAGAAACGACTGCTGTTAGACATGACGATATGATGCCAGGAGCTGAGCGGTGTAGCAGAGAAGTGCTGCGGTCCGCTCCATTCCTCCCGAACACCGCTGGCTGATATTAACATAGAGCTGTGAGGAGTCACCGCCTCCACCGCGCTCTCGAAAGTCTTCAGGATCCTGTCGCTCTTTTGTTTCTCCTTCTTCTGCCGAGATTCCACTTTCCTCAGCTGACGGCGGTGATCTCGCATCATCTGCTTACGTGTGTCCGCCAGGCCTCTGGAATTCAGAAGAAACATACCGTGGTTTTAATCTACATTCACATTCACAACTACAAACCCAGAAGATGTTTTAGATGTGTTCCTGATATTCAAAAGCAAGACAGAAACTGTATGCATGCTTCTGGTCATGATGTAATAATTATACAAGACTCCTTCAGATCAATGAGAGAGTCAGACAGTCTGATCATTTTCTGGTCTATTTTAAAAACAGTTTGCCCAAGATGATGGACGGCTGAAAGAAAAGCAGATTTTAAATACACCATGTTTAATTTTCTGCAGATCTCCAGCAATAAAACAAAAAAGACAAAATCATAAATGCTCCCTCATTTGTATTAAATCATCACCCTACTGAAAAATCCAGCTAAGACCAGCATAAGCTTCCATAAGCTTTGGTTTTAGCTGGTATTGCTGGTGTGGCAAGCTGTGTTTGGTCACTTTTTAAGATGGTCTAGCTGGACTTAGTTGGTCAGGCTGGAAGACCAGCTGACCCACCAGCTTGACCAGCTTTGCCAGGCTTGGAGGACCAGCTACTGCCACCTTAAACCAGCTAAAACCAGCTACCAGCTTATGCTTGTCTTAGCTGAATTTTTCAGTAGGGTAATTAAATGAATAAACGTAAATGTCAAACTTACAGCATTACGTGTGAATGTGGTAATATAATATAATGTGTTCTGTGTGTGCGAGTCAGGTGTAGACAATACATTAGTTTAAGATGTATAGCCGCATCATAAATCTTTATGAGTTAGTTTAGCTGAGAACGGTCCATATGTCCTTCTATACAGTATAGTAATGTCAATAATCTGTCATGTGAGTAAGAGAGATCAGACCTGTAATCCACCATCCCTGTCCCGTCTCTGTCCAGTCTCTGAATCAGTTCTTCAATCTGAAATCTCTCCAATGGGATGCTGGATTGCTGGAGTGTCACAGAAAACATTCAAATAATATGGATGAGGGTTCATCTATACCCACACACTATACCTGAGAAAGATTTATTATAGAGTTTTCCGTTTCAAATGTTTGAGATTGAAGAAAATAAATGAGAAACAGTTTGGTTTAAACTCTCTAAAGATGAGAATAATAATGATGAATAGAGTAAATGCACTACTATTGTATTGTATTGTATTGTATTGTATTTGTATTGTATTGTATTGTATTGTATTGTATTGTATTGTATTGTATTGTATTGTATTGTATTGTTTTGTATTGCTATTATACCTGAACAGCTTTTCTGAAGTCCACGACTGAAACATGCATCGTACCGTCCTTGTCAATATTACGGAAGAAATCCCACAGGCGAAGTTTGCGCTGGTCAAGATAATCCTTCAAAAGACAATTCAACAAAACCCATGATATAACAAAGATCACAAAATATTTTTGCATTATTGCATTTGCTAAATAATAATGCAAAAATGTTTGCAAATGAAAGTTCATGAGGTTTTGTTATTGTGAAGTCCAGACCTGAATGATCTTCATTGGGTCAATGCGCTTCCGGGGCTTTTTGGCAATGAATCCCCCGACCCCTCCATACTGCACCTGTAGACTGGGATTCTCCTGACAGGTCAACTCTAACAGCTGAACAAAGTTCTCATTCACCAGCACATTCTACACAAAACAATCAGACACTTTACACTTTATTCTGATAATACAAGACAAAAATATTCATGCATAGTCAGTTATTAATGATAATCTTTTGTTGTTGCCATCAAAGGTCCAGTCAGCTTTTGGACTAAATGATATTTATATGTTTACCAGACACTTTTAGTTATTCAAAGTGACTTAGAGTCCATTACAAGGTATATATTTGATCAGTATGTGTGTTTCCTGGGGATCAAACCCACAACCTTTAACACATCTAATGCAATACTCATACATTAAATAAAAAAACACTTAACCACAGTGTGCATGTAGTAGTGAATAAAGTAAAACTGAATTAAATGAATTTGACATGTAAATGACTTACAGATATGTTGATCTCCTCTATGGCAGTTTTAGGTGTATTCCTGATGACATTGATCAGAGTTAAAGCTCCCTCTACTGTCAATGAGTTATATGCCAACTAAAAACACACAAAACAAACAAACTTAATACTGTACATATACACCTCAGCTTTATCAACCCAGAACATATTTCATATTGACGTGATATGAGTCCTGCTTATCACCTTCAGTATTCTCAGTGTGTCATTGGCCTCCAGGCCCTTACAGAGCATACTCGCACCCTCGTCTGTGATGCGGTTGTTGTTCAGATTCAGATCTATTAATGTGTTGTTGAACTTGAGAGCTTCACCTAAAGCCAAAGCTCCTTCATTCCCGAAGCCGTTCCATGACAGGTCCAAATGTTTGAGAGTACTGTTGACCTGACCCAAGAATATAATGCTGGATTATTAACAACACCATCATTCAATAACATCATCATGTGGGACTGCCTCAGAACACAAACATGTCATTGAACTGAATTAATTGTATTATTCAGGCTCTCGTGAAGACTCGTTCTGATTGACCAATTGTGTTGAATTGTCAAATGAAATTTAAAAAAGAAATGTTTTATAACTAATTTCAGTAAACTATACTCTGTTATTATTGCACAAAAAATAACAACAAAAAACTCTTCTGTTCTCTTTCACCAAGGTTCAGTGAGATTGAGCTTTCAATGAGGCCTGTCGACCACTAGTGGACAAATGATGAACTGCATTTCCATTCAAGACTTGACATGGTATCATTGAAACACATATATTGTATCATTGAAACGCCTTTTTATACGCTGTAAAAACTTTGCTAAGACCGTAATTTCATATCAGTGGTGTCATGTGTTTAATGTGAGATTGTGTTATGTAATTGTGTTTGTGTGATGGCACCTTTAGACCTGCACAGAAAGCTACGGCTCCCTTCATTCGCAGATGATTCCAGCTGAGATCAAGAACCTCTAAACCGTCATTGTTTGCTGTATAAAGATGACTCTAACTTATTTGACGCTTTTCTTTGTATTGTAAAGTTTGTCACAGATGTGTTATGGATATCATACTGACCTATCATCTGACCGAGATGCTCCCCACCTCGACCACAGAAGCGATTGTGACTCAAATCCAACTCTTTGACTCTGTAGTTGCTCTGAAAACACACAGTTTATTCTGTCACAATAACAGCTGATGTGTCTGTATTTCATCTGTCTATTAACTCACCGATAAAGCATCTGCAAACCATCTGGCATCATCTTCACCAAATTGATTCCCTGTTATAATAAACACTGTCAGATTAAACTCAATGTCAGAGCAGATGGTGCACTAAGATGCAAAAATACCTGAAAGTTTTAATGATATGATGGAAATATTTTCCAGGAGCATTTTAGCCACATATTCAGCGCCTGCAGACTGCAAGTGATTGTTGGACAGATTCTACAAGAAGATGAAAAGTTGATTTTGCTTCCCTCTAGTGGACAGATTTAATGCAGTATGTCATGATATAAAATATCATGAATAAAACCATAGAGACACTCACAAGATGTTGGATAGTCAGATTGGTCCTCAGCATCTCCATGAGATATTTTGCTCCTTCAGCCAATAGAAAGTTATCTGCTAACTGCAGGGTTGTGGTGTGAACATCTGTCTGTACACACAGAATAACACACGGCTCATGTTAACAACATCAGCACCGCTTACAGGCACAGAAAACACCTCATCTCTTACCACAAACGCGATGGCCAGGGCTTTTCCTCCCAGTGGACCCAATCCATGATGGTTCATATTAATCATGTCAGAACCCAGATTTCTGAGAAAATATCTGACCGGCACAACACCCACCAGTTTACACGCCTGTAGGTATATTTCTCCAGTAGACAACAAATCATTTGTCTTCACCTCTGATAGAAAAACACAAGTGCACTTTATGTGTTAAAATTCTTTATAAATGTAAGAGGATTTGATGAATATGTCCACCTTACCCTGAGCGTCCAGCTCTGTTTCAGATTCATCATCCAGGATCTTGACATGATCTGAATCTTCTTGCTCAATCAAACTGAGTGAATCCAGTGAGAGATGGTTAACATTCATATCATCACTTCTCATCTTCTACATGCACGTCAATCTTCTTTCTTTCTGATGTATTATGGTTCGGCAGTGTGTTCTGGTCTGTATTAGGCTGGTTAATCTCTTAGCAACAGGTGTACATGTGATATCTGAGCTGTCATTAAACATGTATGTCAGTCACACACAGTCAGCTGCTCAAATTCCTGAAGTCTCTTCAGACATTTTATATTGCTTACCCATGGTAACCATAGCTAGGGTTAAAATAACTCATGTCTTGGTTTTATCATAACTATAGCAAGGCCTCAACTATGGCAAAAAAAAAATATTTTTTCAAATGATCTAATTTTGAAAATCTACAAAAAAATGGCCAAAAAATATATGTACTGAAACATATTTTGAAATTTTCACAAAAATATTTTTGGCAATTTTTTGTATATTTTAAAATATACATTACAAATATACAAATATACAATTTATATTACACAAACAAAAGCATTTATATTCACGTCATATTGGAAGAAAAACTTTGTGTAAACATAACAGGTTTGAAAGGGTTATAATTATACTTATAATTTTACATTTTATACAGACTTATACGTTGAATTCTAAACTTTCAAAATTTTATGCAAACTCTTATATTTTGTCCAGGAAAAATATATATTTTGCCATATGGGTTGTAAAATTAGGAATGTATTTGTTGCCCCTGAAATACTTCTTTAAAATATATGTTGACATATGAAGAGTAAAACTAAATTCAAAAATATATTTAATTAAGCTTTACTTTCTAAAAAACGTATTTAGCATTTATTTAAAACATATTTTTGGCCATATTTTTTTTTTCATTTCAATTGGACCACGCCCATTCTGTCAACATCTCGGTTCCCGGTGTTGTGTCGAAGTCTGTTCCCCCTATGTTCCCCCTATTTTTCCCTTCAGTGACAGTGTAGTGTTTTTATTGCGTTTTTATCATGTTATAGGTTTTATTATTTATATATTTAAAGTTTTAATGGCTACTGAGATGTATATGTGTGCATTTCTGTAATGTATCTGTATTATTCTTAATGGTAAGTCAATTATTTTTACAGTATGAATCATATTATATGTATAATATTTATTTAATTATGTATGCAAACATTACATTTTTAAAACAACCAGTAAAGGAAAAAAAGAAAAAGACAGGCTATATTTTAAAAGACATACCCTAATAGAAAACTGTCAAATGTATGAAATATTTAATAAATTGTATTATAAAATACATGATATTATGCCTTTTTAGTATAACCAATTCAAATCTTTAATCTTTCTAAATGTAACGTGATGAAAACGCTATGGGATACAGCATCGCGAGATGTTGTGTTAGATTAGGATAAAACCTACCTCTTAAATCCCATGAAACGTTACGGGAGAGGTTACTGCGGTCAAGCCAGCCGCCACTCCGAAAAAGACGGTCAAACTAGCCCCCCGTTTTTTTTCTGTGTGCACATAAATTAGACATTACGGTAAATGCACGAGAGGAATGATTTCAAAATAAAAGTTTCTCACTTAATCTGTTGATATTTCTGTTGCATTATGTGTCTGTTTTAAGTCATTGCTAGGGTATTATGGGTGGTTGCTAGGCTGTTTCTCTTGCATTCAGTGTGGTTGCTAGGGTTCTATAATTAGTTGCTAGGCTGTTTCTGTTGCATTCTGTGTGGTTGCTAGGCTGTTTCTTTTGCATTATGTGTCTGTTGTCATTGCTAGGGTATTATGGGTGGTTGCTAGGCTGTTTCTCTTGCATTCAGTGTGGTTGCTAGGGTTCTATAATTAGTTGCTAGGCTGTTTCTGTTGCATTCTGTGTGGTTGCTAGGCTGTTTCTTTTGCATTATGTGTCTGTTGTCATTGCTAGGGTATTATGGGTGGTTGCTAGGCTGTTTCTCTTGCATTCAGTGTGGTTGCTAGGGTTCTATAATTAGTTGCTAGGCTGTTTCTGTTGCATTCTGTGTGGTTGCTAGGCTGTTTCTTTTGCATTATGTGTCTGTTGTCATTGCTAGGGTATTATGGGTGGTTGCTAGGCTGTTTCTCTTGCATTCAGTGTGGTTGCTAGGGTTCTATAATTAGTTGCTAGGCTGTTTCTGTTGCATTCTGTTTGGTTGCTAGTCTGTTTCTGTTGCATTATGTGTCTGTTGTCATTGCTAGGGTATTATGGGTGGTTGCTAGGCTGTTTCTCTTGCATTCAGTGTGGTTGCTAGGGTTCTATAATTAGTTGCTAGGCTGTTTCTGTTGCATTCTGTTTGGTTGCTAGGCTGTTTCTGTTGCATTATGTGTCTGTTGTCATTGCTAGGGTATTATGGGTGGTTGCTAGGCTGTTTCTCTTGCATTCTGTGTGGTTGCTAGGGTTATATAAGTGGTTGCTAGGCTGTTTCTGTTGCATTCTGTTTGGTTGCTAGGCTGTTTCTGTTGCATTTTGTGTCTGTTTTAAGTCATTGCTATGGTATTATGGGTGGTTGCTAGGCGGTCTCTCTTGCATTCTGTGTGGTTGCTAGGCTGTTGCTAGGGTTCTTTAAGTTGTTGCTATGGTATTATGGGTGGTTGCTAGGCGGTCTCTCTTGCATTCTGTGTGGTTGCTAGGCTGTTGCTAGGGTTCTTTAAGTTGTTGCTAGGGTATTATGGGTGGTTGCTAGGTTGTTTCTCTTGCATTCTGTGTGGTTGCTAGGCTGTTACTAGGGTTTTATCCGTGGTTGCTAGGTTGTTTGTGTTGCATTCTGGTTGCTTGCTATGCTATTGCTAGGGCTTTTTAAGTGGTTGCTAGGGTATAGCTTTGGTTTTCTGTGATTGCTAGACTGTTGCTAGGGTTTATGGGTGGTTGCTAGTCTGTTTCTGTTGCATTCTGTGTCTGTTTAAGTCGTTGCTAGGGTATTATTGGTGGCTGATAGGCTGTTTCTATTGCATTCTGTCTGTTAAAAGTCATTGCTAGGGTATTATGGGTGGTTGCTAGGCTGTTTCTCTTGCATTCAGTGTGGTTGCTAGGGTTCTATAAGTGGTTGCTAGGCTGTTTCTGTTGCATTCTGTTTGGTTGCTAGGCTGTTTCTGTTGCATTATGTGTCTGTTGTCATTGCTAGGGTATTATGGGTGGTTGCTAGGCTGTTTCTCTTGCATTCTATGTGGTTGCTAGGGTTATATAAGTGGTTGCTAGGCTGTTTCTGTTGCATTCTGTTTGGTTGCTAGGCTGTTTCTGTTGCATTTTGTGTCTGTTTTAAGTCATTGCTATGGTATTATGGGTGGTTGCTAGGGGGTCTCTCTTGCATTCTGTGTGGTTGCTAGGCTGTTGCTAGGGTTCTTTAAGTTGTTGCTATGGTATTATGGGTGGTTGCTAGGCGGTCTCTCTTGCATTCTGTGTGGTTG
Organism: Misgurnus anguillicaudatus; assembly: GCF_027580225.2. Classification (NCBI taxonomy): domain Eukaryota; kingdom Metazoa; phylum Chordata; class Actinopteri; order Cypriniformes; family Cobitidae; genus Misgurnus; species Misgurnus anguillicaudatus. The sequence continues at coordinate 35,419,078 of NC_073343.2, forward strand.
CTAGGCTGTTGCTAGGGTTCTTTAAGTTGTTGCTAGGGTATTATGGGTGGTTGCTAGGTTGTTTCTCTTGCATTCTGTGTGGTTGCTAGGCTGTTACTAGGGTTTTATGCGTGGTTGCTAGGTTGTTTGTGTTGCATTCTGGTTGCTTGCTATGCTATTGCTAGGGCTTTTTAAGTGGTTGCTAGGGTATAGCTTTGGTTTTCTGTGATTGCTAGACTGTTGCTAGGGTTTATGTGTGGTTGCTATGGTCTGTTTCTGTTGCATTCTGTGTCTGTTTAAGTCGTTGTTAGGGTATTATTGGTGGCTGATAGGCTGTTTCTATTGCATTCCGTCTGTTAAAAGTAATTGCTAGGGTATCATGGGTGGCCGCTAGGCTGTTTCTGTTGCATTCTGCATGGTTGCTAGGCTGTTTCTATTGCATTCTATGTCTGTTTTAATTCATTGCTAGGGTATTATGGGTGATTGCTAGGCTATTTCTGTTGCAGTATGTGTCTGTTTAAGTCGTTGCTAGGGTATTATGGGGGGTTGCTATGATGTTTCTGTTGCATTCTGTGTCTGTTTTAAATCATTGCTAGGGTATTGTGGGTGGTTGCTAGGCTATTTCTATTGCATTCTAAGTCGTTGCTAGGGTATTGTAGGTGGTTGCTAGGCTATTTCTATTGCATTCTGTGTCAGTTTAAAGTCATTGCTAGGGTATTATGGGTGGTTGCTAGGCTGTTTCTGTTGCATTCTGTGTCTGTTTTAAATCATTGTTAAGGTATTGTCGTTGTTTGCTAGGCTATTTCTATTGCATTATGTGTGGTTGCTAGGCTGTTACATTTTTTTTTTAAATGGTAGCTAGGGTATAGCTTTGGTTTTCTCTGTGATTGCTAAACTGTTGCTAGGCTATATGGGTGGTTGCTAGGCTGTTGATCTGGCGTTCTTTGTGGTTGCTAGGGAATTATGGCGGTTGCTAGGCTGTTGCTCTGGGGTTCTGTGTGGTTGCTAGGATGTTGTTGTGGAATTCTGGTTGGTTGCTATGCTATTGCTCTTGTTTTCTGGGTGACCGCCAGACTGTTGATAGGGTTTTATTGGTTATTGCTAGGCTTTTGTTGAGATATTACGGTGGATTACTATGAAGTTGCTAGCATATTAAGGGTGGTCGCTAGGCTGTTGCTGTGACACTCTATGTGATTGCTGGGCTGTTGCTAGGCTACGGTATTTAAATTGGTTGCTAGGATATTTCCTGCAAGTAAGCCTACGAAGGCCCTGTATAGGCATAGCCTAAAGGCCCAGTGCAGGTTTGCTATTTCTATAAGATCAAATACATGTTTATTTCTATAAGATCAAAGAGGTGCTTAAAGGAAACGACCTGTTTGCACAGAATAATTTCATCTGAGAGTGACAGTATCCAACCTCAAGGTGTCACTCACACCATACCAGGCCAATCTGATATGGATTTTGTAAAATACAGCTCTCCAAAATATAAGTAATACTTGATTGTTTCTATAAGATCAAATAGGTGCTTAAAGGAAACTACCTGTTTGCAGAGAATGATTTTACCTCAGATTGACAGTATACCATCTGAGGGTGTCACTTACACCGTATTAGGCCAATCTGATATGGAATTTGTAAAATATAGCTCTCCAAAATAACCTAAATACACGTCTATTTCTATAAAATCAAATAGATCTTAAAAGGAAACTACCTGTTTGCACAGAATGATTTTACCTAAGAGTGAGAGTATACCACCTCAAGGTGTCACTCACACAATATCAAGTCAATCTGATATGGAGTTTGTAAAATACAGCTCTCCACAATATCATGAATACTTGGTTGTTTCTATAAGATCAAATAGTTTTTTTAAGATCAAATAGATGTTTAAAGGAAACTACCTGTTTGCACAGAGTGATTTTGCCTCGCAGTGGCAGTGTCCCACCTCAGGGTGTCACTCACAACATGTCGGGCCGGTCTGGTATGGAGTTTGTAAAATACAGCTTTTCAAAATAACCTAAATACATGTTTATTTCTATAAGATCAAATAGGTGCTTAAAGGAAACTACCTGTTTGCACAGAATGATTTTACCTCAGAGTGACAGTTTACCACCTCAAGGTGTCACTCACAACATATCAGGTCAATCTGATATGGAGTTAATAAATTACAGCTCTCCAAAATAACCTAAATACATGTTTATTTTATAAGATCAAATAGATGTTAAAAGGAAACTACCTGTTTGCACAGAATGATTTTACCTAAGAGTGACAGTATACCACCTCAAGGTGTCACTCACAACATATCAGGCCAATCTGATATGGAGTTTGTAAAATACAGCTCTCCAAAATAACCTAAATACATGTTTATTTCTATAAGATCAAATAGGTGCTTAAAGGAAACTACTTGTTTGCACAGAATGATTTTACCTCAGAGTGACAGTATACCACCTCAATGTGTCACTCACACTGTATCAGGCCAATCTGATATGGAGTTTGTAAAATACCGCTCTCCAAAATAACCTAAATAGATGTTTATTTCTATAAGATCAAATAGGTGCTTAAAGGAAACTACCTGTTTGCACAGAATGATTTTACCTCAGAGTGACAGTATACCACCTCAATTTGTCACCCACACAACATCAAGCCAATCTGACACGAAGCCTGCAAAACACAGCCCTCCAAAATATCATAAATACTTGATTGTTTCTATGAGATCAAATAGTTTTTTTTTAAGATCAAATGGATGTTTGGAGGAAGCTACCTGTTTGCACAGAGTGGTTTTGCCTCAGAGTGACAGCACCCCACCTCAAGGCGTCACTCACAAAACACCAGGTCAATCTGACATGGAGCCTGCAAACCACAGCTCTCCAAAATAACCTAAACACATGTCTATTTCCATAAGATCAAATAGATGCCAAAAGGAAACTACCTGTTTGCACAGAATGATTTTACCTAAGAGTGACAGTATACCACCTCAAGATGTCACTCACAACATATCAGGCCAATCTGATATGGAGTTTGTAAAATACAGCTCTCCAAAATAACCTAAATACATGTTTATTTCTATAAGATCAAATAGGTGCTTAAAGGAAACTACCTGTTTGCACAGAATGATTTTACCTCAGAGTGACAGTATACCACCTCAATTTGTCACTCACACAATATCAAGGCAATCTGATATGAAGTTTGTAAAATACAGCCCTCCAAAATATCATAAATACTTGATTGTTTCTATAAGATCAAATAGTTTTTTTTTTAAGATCAAATAGATGTTTAAAGGAAACTACCTGTTTGCACAGAATGATTTTACCTCAGAGTGACAGTATCCCACCTCAAGGTGTCACTCACAACATATCAGGTCAATCTGATATGGAGTTTGTAAATTACAGCTCTCCAAAATAACCTAAATACATGTTTATTTTTATAAGATAAAATAGATGTTAAAAGGAAACTACCTGTTTGCACAGAATGATTTTACCTAAGAGTGACAGTATACCACCTCAAGGTGTCACTCACACAATATCAAGTCAATCTGATATGGAGATTGGAAAATACAGCTCTCCAAAATATCATAAATACTTGATTGTTTCTATAAGATCAAATAGTTTTTTTTAAGATCAAATAGATGTTTAAAGGAAACTACCTGTTTGCACAGAATGATTTTACCTCAGAGTGACAGTATCCCACCTCAAGGTGTCACTCACAACATATCAGGTCAATCTGATATGGAGTTTGTAAATTACAGCTCTCCAAAATAACCTAAATACATGTTTATTTTTATAAGATCAAATAGATGTTAAAAGGAAACTACCTGTTTGCACAGAATGATTTTACCTAAGAGTGACAGTATACCACCTCAAGGTGTCACTCACAACATACCAGGCCAATCTGATATGGAGTTTGTAAAATACAGCTCTCCAAAATAACCTAAATACATGTTTATTTCTATAAGATCAAATAGGTGCTTAAAGGAAACTACCTGTTTGCACAGAATGATTTTACCTCAGAGTGACAGTATACCACCTCAATGTGTCACTCACGCTGTATCGGGCCAGTCTGATGTGGAGTTTGTAAAATACAGCTCTCCAAAACAACCCAAATAGATGTTTATTTCTATAAGATCAAATAGGTGCTTAAAGGAAACTACCTGTTTGCACAGAATGATTTTACCTCAGAGTGACAGTATACCACCTCAATTTGTCACTCACACAATATCAATTCAATTTGATATGAAGTTTGTAAAATACAGCCCTCCAAAATATCATAAATACTTGATTGTTTCTATAAGATCAAATAGTTTTTTTTAAGATCAAATAGATGTTTAAAGGAAACTACCTGTTTGAACAGAATGATTTTACCTCAGAGTGACAGTATCCCACCTCAAGGTGTCACTCACAAAATATCAGGTCAATCTGATATGGAGTTTGTAATTTACAGCTCTCCAAAATAACCTAAATACGTGTTTATTTCTATAAGATCAAATACATGTGCAAAGAAAACTACCTGTTTGCACAGAATGATTTTACCTCAGAGTGACAGTATACCACCTCAAGGTGTCACTCACAACATATCAGGCCAATCTGATATGGAGTTTGTAAAATACAGCTCTCCAAAATAACATAAACACTCAATTACTTCTATAAAATCAAACACATGGTTAAAGGAAACTACCTGTTTGCACAAAACAACTTCACTTCAGAGTGACAGGATATCATCTGAAGGTGTCACTCACACAAAATCAGGCCAACCTGACATGGAGCCTGCAAAACACAGCTCTCCAAAATAACCCAAACACATGTCTATTTCCACAAGATCAAATAGACCCCCAAAGGAAACTACCTGCTTGCACAGAACAATTTCAACTCAGACTGACAGCATACTACCTCAAGGCGTCACCCACACAACATAAAGCCAATCTGATACAGAGTTTGCAAAATAAAATGTGTATTTAAATTCTTTTGAAGAGCTGTATTTGACAAATTCCATATCAGATTGTCCTGATATGTTGTGAGTGATATCCTGAGATGGGATACTGTCCATATGAAGTTACATTATTCTATGCAAACAGGTAGTTTCCTTTAAGCATCTATTTGATCTTATAGAAATAATTGAGTATTTATGATATTTTGGAGAGCTGTGTTTTACAAACTCCATATCAGATTGGCCTGATTTTGTGTGAGTGACACCTTCAGATGATATACTGTCACTCTGAGGTAAAATCATTCTGTGCAGACAGGTAGTTTCCTTTGGGCACCTATTTGATCTTTTAGAGGCGGTCAGGTATTTATGATATTTTGGAGGGCTGTGGTTTGCAAACTACGTATCGGATTGGCTTGATGTTGTGTGGGTGACGCCTTGGGGTGGTGTACTGTCGGTCTGGGGTGGGGTTGTTCTGTGCAAACAGGTAGTTTCCTTTGGACATCTCTTTGATTTTGGAGAAGTAATTGAGTTTTCATGCTATTTTGGAGAGCTGTATTTTACAAACTCCATATCATATTGACTTGATATTGTGTGAGTGACACCTTGAGGTGGTATACTGTCACTCTGAGGTAAAATCATTCTGTGCAAACAGGTAGTTTCCTTTAAGCACCTATTTGATCTTATAGAAATAAACATGTATTTAGGTTATTTTGAAGAGCTGTATTTTACAAACTCCATATCATATTGACTTGATATTGTGTGAGTGACACCTTGAGGTGGTATACTGTCAATCTGAGGTGAAATTATTCTGTGCAAACAGGTAGTTTCCTTTAAACATCTATTTGATTTTATAGAAACAAACATGTATTTAGGTTATTTTGGAGAGCTGTATTTTACAAACTCCATATCAGATTGGCCTGATACGATGTAAGTGACACCCTCAGATGGTATACTGTCACTCTGAAGTGAAATTACTTTGTGCAAACAGGCAGTTTCCTTTAAACATGTATTTGATCTTATAGAAATAACATGTATTTAGGTTATTTTGGAGAGCTGTATTTTACAAACTCCATATCAGATTGGCCTGATACGGTGTGAGTGACACCCTGAGATGGTATACTGTCACTCTGACGTAAAATCATTCTGTGCAAACAGGTAGTTTCCTTTAAGCACCTATTTGATCTTATAGAAACAATCAAGTATTTATGATATTTTGGAGAGCTGTATTTAACAAACTCCATATCAGATTGGCCTGATATGGTTTGAGTGACACGTTGAGGTGGTATACTGTCAATCTGAGGTGAAATTATTCTCTGCAGACACGTAGTTTCCTTTAAACATGTATTTGATCTTATAAAATAACATGTATTTAGGTTATTTTGGAGAGCTGTATTTTACAAACTCCACATCACACTGACCTGATACTGTGTGAGTGACACCCTGAGGTGGTACACCGTCAATCTGATGCGAAATTACTCTGTGCAAACAGGCAGTTTCATTTAAACATGTATTTGATCTTATAGAAATAACATGTATTTGGGTTATTTTGGAGAGCTGTGTTTTGCAGGCTCCATGTCGGATTGGCCTGGTGCGGTGTGAGTGACACCCTCAGATGGTATACTGTCACTCCGAGGCAAAATCACTCTGTGCAAACAGGTAGTGTCCTCCAAGCACCTATTTGATCACATAGAAACAATCATGTATTTATGACATTTTGGAGAGCTGCACTTCACAAACTCCATATCAGACTGGCCCGATATTGCGTGAGTGACACCTTGAGGTGGTATACCGCCAATCTGAGGTGAAATTATTCTGTGCAAACAGGTAGTTTCCTTTAAACATGTATTTGATCTTATAAAATAACATGTATTTAGGTTATTTTGGAGAGCTGTATTTTACAAACTCCATATCAGATTGGCCTGATACGGTGTGAGTGACACCCTGAGATGGTATACTGTCACTCTGACGTAAAATCATTCTGTGCAAACAGGTAGTTTCCTTTAAGCACCTATTTGATCTTATAGAAACAATCAAGTATTTATGATATTTTGGAGAGCTGTATTTAACAAACTCCATATCAGATTGGCCTGATATGGTTTGAGTGCCACGTTGAGGTGGTATACTGTCAATCTGAGGTGAAATTATTCTGTGCAAACAGGTAGTTTCCTTTAAACATGTATTTGATCTTATAAAATAACATGTATTTAGGTTATTTTGGAGAGCTGTATTTTACAAACTCCATATTAGATTGGCCTGATACGGTGTGAGTGACACCCTGAGATGGTATACTGTCACTCTGAGGTAAAATCATTCTGTGCAAACAGGCAGTCTCCTTCAAGCACCCACTCGATCACACAGAAACAATCATGCATTCATGATATCTTGGAGAGCTGCATTCCACAAACTCCACATCAGACTGGCCTGATATGGTTTGAGTGACACATTGAGGTGGTATACTATCACTCTGTGGTAAAATCATTCTGTGCAAACAGGTAGTTTCCTTTAAACATCTACCTGATTCTAGAGAAACAATTGAGCCTTCATGCTATTCTGGAGAGCTGTATTTTACAAACTCCACATCAGACTGACCCGATACTGTGTGAGTGACACCCCGAGGTGGTACACCGCCAATCTGATGTGAAGTTATTCTGTGCAGGCGGGTAGTTTCCTTTAAACATGTATTTGATCTTATAGAAATAACATGTGTTTGGGTTATTTTGGAGAGCTGTATTTTGCAGGCTCCGTGTCGGATTGACTTGATGTTGTGTGAGTGACACATTGAGGTGGTATATTGTCACTTTGAGGTGGAGTCGTTCTGTGCAGACGGGTAGTTTCCTTTAGGCATCTATTGGATTTTATAGAGGTAATTGAGTATTCATGCTATTTTGGAGAGCTGTGTTTTGCAGACTCCATGTCGGATTGGCCTGATGTGTTGTGGGTGGCACCCTCAGATGGTATGCTGTCACTCTGAAGTGAAGTTGTTTTGTGCAGACAGGCGGTTTCCTTTAAACATGTATTTGATCTTATAGAAATAACATGTATTTAGGTTATTTTGGAGAGCTGTGTTTTGCAGGCTCCATGTCAGATTGGCCTGATACGGTGTGAGTGACACCCTGAGATGATACACTGTCACTCTGGGGTAAAATCATTCTGTGCAAACAGGTAGTTTCCTTTAAGCACCTATTTGATCTTATAGAAACAATCAAGTATTTATGATATTTTGGAGAGCTGTATTTTACAAACTCCATATCAGATTGGCCTGATATGGTTTGAGTGACACATTGAGGTGGTATACTGTCAATCTGAGGTGAAATTATTCTGTGCAAACAGGTAGTTTCCTTTAAACATGTATTTGATCTTATAAAATAACATGTAATTAGGTTATTTTGGAGAGCTGTATTTTACAAACTCTATATCAGATTGGCCTGATACGGTGTGAGTGACACCCTGAGATGGTATACTGTCACTCTGAGGTAAAATCATTCTGTGCAAACAGGTAGTTTCCTTTAAGCACCTATTTGATCTTATAGAAACAATCAAGTATTTATGATATTTTGGAGGGCTGTATTTTACAAACTCCATAACAGATTGACTTGATATTGTGTGAGTGACACATTGAGGTGGTATATTGTCACTTTGAGGTAAAATCATTCTGTGCAAACAGGTAGTTTCCATTAAACATCTATTTGATTTTATAGAAATAATTGAGTATTCATGCTATTTTGGAGAGCTGTATTTTACAAACTCCATATCATATTGACTTGATATTGTGTGAGTGACACCTTGAGGTGGTACATTGTCAATCTGAGGTGAAATTATTCTGTGCAAACAGGTAGTTTCCTTTAAACATCTATTTGATTTTATAGAAATAAACGTGTATTTAGGTTATTTTGGAGAGCTATATTTTACAAACTCCATATCAGATTGGCCTGATATGATGTAAGTGACACCCTCAGATGGCACACTGCCACTCTGAAGCGAAACCACCCCGTGCAAACAGGCAGTTTCCTCCAAACATGTATCCGATCCCATAGAAACAACATGTATTTAGGTTATTTTGGAAAGCTGTATTTTACAAACTCCATATCAGACTGACCCGATACTGTGTGAGTGACATACTGAGTCGGTACACTGCCACTCTGAGGCAAAATCATTCTGTGCAAACAGGTAGTTTCCTTTAAGCACCTATTTGATCTTATAGAAACAATTAAGTGTTTATGATATTTTGGAGAGCTGTATTTTACAAACTCCATATCAGATTGGCCTGATGTGATTTGAGTGACACATTGAGGTGGTATACTGTCACTCTGAGGTAAAATCATTCTGTGCAAACAGGTAGTTTTCTTTAAACATCTATTTGATCTTAAAAAAAACTATTTTATCTTATAGAAACAATCAAGTATTTATGACATTTTGGAGAGCGGTATTTTCCAATCTCCATATCAGATTGACTTGATATTGTGTGAGTGACACCTTGAGGTGGTATACTGTCACTCTGAAGTGAAATCATTCTGTGCAAACAGGTAGTTTCCTTTAAGCACCTATTTGATCTTATAGAAATAAACATGTATTTAGGTTATTTTGGAGAGCTGCATTTTACAAACTCCATATCAGATTAGGCTGATACAGTGTGAGTGACACATTGAGGTGGTATACTGTCATTCTGAGGTGAAATTATTCTGCGCAAACAGGTAGTTTTCTTTGCACATGTATTTGATCTTATAGAAATAAACATGTATTTGATCTTATAAATATGTATTTAGGTTATTTTGGAAAGCTGTACTTTACAACAGCCCAACAACCACCCCAATACGCCAGCAACTTCACAGCAATCCACCACAACATCTCAACAACAGCCCAGCAACAACCAACAAAACCCCATCAACAGTCCAGCAATCACCCAGAAAACAAGAGCAACAGCACAGCAACCAACCAGAACTCCACAACAACAACCCAGCAACCACACAGAACCCCAGAGCAACAGCCCAGCAACCGCCACAACTCCCCAGCAACCACAAAGAACGCCAGAACAACAGCCCAGCAACCACCCACACAGCCCAGCAACAGTCCAGCAACCACAGAGAAAACCAAAGCCATAACCCAGCTACCATTCAAAATAAAAAAAAACTTAGTATCAGCCTAGCAACCACACAATGCAACAGAAACAGCCTAGCAAACAACGACAATACCTTAGCAATGATTTAAAACAGACACAGAATGCAACAGAAACAGCCTAGCAACCACCCATAATACCCTGGCAACCACCCATAGATCCCTGGCTGCGATTTGGAGCGGACACGGAGTGCAATAGGGGCGGCCTAGCGACCGCCCATAATACCCTAGCAACCACCCATAGTGCCCTAGCGGTGACTTTAAACTGACACAGAATGTAATAGAAACAGCCTAGCAAGCACCCACAATACCCTAGCCACGACTTAAACAGACACAGAATGCAATAGAAACAGCCTAGCAACCACACAGAATGCTACGGGAACGGCCTGGCAACCGCCCATAATACCCTAGCAATGACTTTAAACAGACACAGAATGCAATACAAACAGCGCAGCAGCCACCAACAATACCCTAGCAACGACCCAAACAGACACAGCATGCAACAGAAACAGCCCAGCAACCACCCACAATACCCTAGCAATGATTCAAAACAGACACAGAATGCAACAGAAACATCATAGCAACCACCCATAATACCCTAGCAACAACTTAAACAGACACATAATGCAACAGAAGTAGCCTAGCAACCACCCATAATACCCTAGCAATGATTTTTAACAGACATAGAATGCAAAAGAAACAGCCTAGCAGCCACCAATAATAACCTAGCAACGACTTAAACAGACACAGAATGCACCCATATACCCTAGCAACAGTCTAGCAATTACATAGAAAACCAAATCTATACCCTAGCAACCACTTAAAAAGCCCTAGCAATAGCCTAGGAAGCAACCAGAATGCAACAAAAACAACATAGCAACCACGCATAAAACCCTAGTAACAGCCTAGCAACCACACAGAATGCAAATTAAACACCCTAGCAACCACCCAAAATACCCTAGCAACGACTTGCAGTGTGCAACAGAAACAGCCTAGCAACAGCATGCAAAAGAAACAGCCTAGCAACCACACAGAATGCATCATAAACCGCCTAGCAACCACCCATAATACCTTAGCAATGACTTAAAGAACCCTAGCAACAGCCTAGCAACCACACAGAATGCAAGAGAAACCGCCTAGCAACCACCCATAATACCATAGCAATGACTTAAAACAGACACATAATGCAAAAGAAACAGCCTAGCAACCACACAGAATGCATCATAAACCGCCTAGCAACCACCCATAATACCTTAGCAATGACTTAAAGAACCCTAGCAACAGCCTAGCAACAACGCAGAGTGCAGGAGGGGCCGCCTAGCAGCCACCCATAGTACCCTAGCAACCACGCATAAAACCCCGAGTAACAGCCTAGCAACCACACAGGAAGCAAAGAAAACAGCCTAGAAACCACCCATAATACCCTTGCAACGACTTGCAGTGTGCAACAGAAACAGCCTAGCAACAGTATGCAAAAGAAACAGCCTAGCAACCACACAGAATGCATCATAAACCGCCTAGCAACCACCCATAATACCTTAGCAATGACTTAAAGAACCCTAGCAACAGCCTAGCAACCACACAGAATGAAAGAGAAACCGCCTAGCAACCACCCACAATACCCTAGCAACAACTTAAAGAACCCTAGCAACAGCCTAGCAACCACACAGAATGCAAGAGAAACCGCCTAGCAACCACCCAGAATACCATAGCAATGACTTAAAACAGACACATAATGCCACAGAAACCGCCTAGCAACCAAACAGAATGCAACAGAAACAGCCTAGCAACCACTTATAGAACCCTAGCAACCACACAGAATGCAAGAGAAACAGCCTAGCAACCACCCATAATACCCTAGCAATGACTTAAAACAGACACATAATGCAACAGAAATATCAACAGATTAAGTGAGAAACTTTTATTTTGAAATCATTCCTCTCGTGGGTTTACCGTAATGTCTAATTTATGTACACACAGAAAAAAAACGGGGGGCTAGTTTGACCGTCTTTTTCGGAGTGGCGGCTGGCTTGACCGCAATAGGATGAAATAAACAGCGCTCATCCGGCGAGATTTCACGAGATTGTGGCCATAGCTGTGTCCCTTCTAGCCACAACTCCATATCCCCGTCCTCCAAAAAAACGCAGCCAACCTGATGGCTTGAACCTTCAACGCGCCGAATGATTGATACGTGGAGAGACTTTCTGTGAGTTTATAGTGATACGTGTGATATAAAAAATCGATTATAGCACGGGTTTAACTATATCTAACTAAAATAATCAATAATGTGGGTTCCCCTCTTGTCTAGGTACGACTGACGTCATCCCGTTGGACGCTTTGCACGTGTGTCGTCACGCTGATGACGTCACCTCAAACGTAGCGTTACGAATAAAGTAAAGCATGATCGCCAGTCTGATTTATTACGCGTTATATCCACTGACAAGGTTCATCAACAGCGCCTCAGGTAAAGCTCATGACGTCACGTGTGAAGTTTAAAGTGCTACTCTTGATAAGTTACACCTGTCGAGACTGTGATATTATTTGGGTTAACCTGCAGAGTAACGTCTCCGGCAAACTCAACCACAGCGCGTGGACGTGGAAACACAAGCCGAAGTTTTATTTTCATTAGTTAACGTTATCTGACCGTGTAAAAATGTACCTTTAATATACTGAAATGACAGCCAATGTCGCTGGTAACCATTGAAAAGAATCATAAAGCTGCTACAGCTGCACATTAACCTAAGATCAGTAATAATAAATCACAATGTCGTTAAATTCTCTTTTATGATGCTTAGAGGTGTTGTTGTGTACACAGATCATCATGTTTATAAGGTTCCATGCACCTGTCTTTTGATCTTCAAGTAATGTTTGTATGTTGTGTTGTTGTTTTTTTAAACATGAATGTCAACATCACACAGTCACTTTTAGAAAGAGCTCAAATCTGCAGAAGATGCTGGAAACTCTTTCTTCTTGTTCTTGTTATGTAGGGGAGAGTGGGGCACAAACTAACACTTTGGCTTTAGCTCTATATCATTAAAAAAATATTTAAGTTAGATGAATCATTTTTTTACACACACATCTCTGCTACAAATAAACACTTAAAGTTTGTTTGTGTGATCTACAGTTATCATACAATTACACAGAAAGTGACAGGAGTGCAAACGTTACTCCATAGGTGGAGTTCATCGTAACAAACAGAGGATTTTTTGTAACACCTGATAGAAAATTTTGTTTAAACACAAATAATTCAATCAAATAATTCTGTCTTTAAGGTGGATATTGTTTATATATCTGCTTATATTAGATAGATATCATCTTTCATCCAACCAACCATCTGTCTATTATGCAGCAGTGCATATCAATAGATTTTTCATGAAAATCCTAATAGTGAGTTATTTTCCCTGATATTGTATTAACAGTTATCATTTTGATGAATAGTATTTATTTACATTGTTTTCATTTCATTATCATTGTATACCTGAGGTTGTGTGACAACTAACCCCACTGTGTATTTTTCTTTTCAAACCCACCTATCAGTTACTAGGAGTTGTTGACATGTTTTAAAATGATGTGTTTTAGGTAACAAGACAGCGATTAAAATAATATAAGGTTGGATTTGGTGACTTACACACACAACTCAGAAATAAAAACATAAGATGAAGAAATGTACTTTTATGCCTCCAAAATACTCTTTGTTCAATATCTTCACCAAAACACATCAAAACTTTTCACAGATTGACAGGAGATCTTCTGACTGTAAGAGAAAAGACCAAAAGCACAGATTGCTCGGCCCTGTAGAAATATGTCAAGTAGCCGTGTTACAATTAACCCCGCGTTAGTTTCTTGATTGTATTTATCTTTAATAATTCTGATTGTTTGCCTTCTTAACTGTTTCAGGTGATTTGACTGCTTAAATAAAGATAAACATGAGAGGCAGTGTTTATTTATGGTCGATCATACATATTGTACATTCATATTAAATACTACTGTACTTACAGGCAATCATTTTAAATGGTTAATGTTGTATTATTGCCATATCCATAAAAGTAGCACTGTGTTGTGTACCTGTACTTTCTCTACTGTTAACAGGTCTTAAGAAAATATTTGTTTTGTTTTTCTTTCTACAGAATTGTGGCAGAGGACACCGATTGCTTACATTAATGGAAGAGGAGGTTGTGGAGATCCTTCCAGACAGAGGATCCTTCCAGAGCTTCAGATGGATCTGTTACAGCACTACAAAAACACAACACGCATCATTTCTACCCCAGAAGACACAACGAGTCAGGGAACGGTGCAGGGACAGATCAGAGAGACAACAGATGAAACACAGAGGAGGCGACAGGAGGAGCTGAATGAGGAGGTGATGACACTCAGTTATGAAACATCTGTGACAGAAGAAAACACGGCAGCGCTCACCCATCACACAGAATGGACGGAGGCTTTGATCGAGGACGTGACAAATGTAAAGCTCTCAACATCAGTCAATGAATGTTCAGATAAAAACAGCGAATGTGCTCTTCTGGTCAGTGAGGCTGAAAGTCACTTAAATGTAGACGTCATGTCCACCACATTTGTCCAAGAGCTTCAGGTTAATCCTGATGACACAACCGATTCTGAATGTGCTGATGTAAGCCGCATATCTTCAGATCTCACAGCAGAACTTCATAGATGTGTTGAAGAAGATGATACACCTGCTAAAGGCTCACACATACGTGATGATGATGATGATGATGATGTAAAGGAGTCAGATACACACCTCAGTGCATGTTGCTCTGATATCTTACTGGGTTTGGATTCTGATGGAAGTGAAGCTTTATTCACCAGCAGCTGCCCTGTCTTTGATTTAAGGGCTTTGCTTTCAGACGCTCACTGTGTTCAGCTTCCAGCCGAGCCCATCGGTTGGCATTTTCCAGTAGGTCTCGGTCTGTCAGACGTGTGCTATTGCCCTTACGTTCAGTTTCCAGCTGTCAGCTACTATCCTGCCTATCAGGCCAATGACAATATCGAAGGTGAGATTATCAAAACAAACAACACTAGCGACTAGAATGTTTAAAACCTTTTCATTTTAAGGTTAAATGCTTGACATTAGTTTTGCATGCAAACATTTGTTTACAAAATGTGTAACTTGCAATGCAAGTTGTGTAGTTTCATCATTTATTTTGTCTTTTCAGTGATGTGGAGAGTATGGGAGGACCTGAGTGAAGCCTGCGGTGAGCCGTGTGCAGACCCTGTCTTTGAGTTCAGCGTCATGTCTTACAACATCTTAGCTCAGGATCTCCTGGAGTCTCATCCACAGCTATATAAACACTGTAGAGAGGAGGTGTTAGCGTGGGACCATCGGCTGCTTCTCATCCTGCAGGAGCTGCGTATCTGGGAGCCTGACGTAAGTTAACACAAACTCACACACAGGCACGTGAAATCACTATGAGATGTACAGGAGACGTAAAATAGAGCCAGAGTTTTGCTGTTGTATCTTTAAGACATTAATGAGCGTAGGGTTTATTTTATGGTACAGCATTTAAAGGTGCAGTGTGTAGATTTTAGCGGCATCTAGCAGTGAGATTGTGAATTGCATCTAACGGCTCAGTCCACCATTCACCAAAACGCATAGAGAAACTACGGTAGCCGCCAAAGGACAAACATGTTGTTGTACAGTAGTGATAAAACTCGCTCTGTGCAGCTTTTTGTCCGTTTAGGGCTACTCTAGAAACATGGCGGCACCAAATGGTGACTTCCATGTAAGGAGACCCACAGTGTATGTAGATAAAAACGTAGATATAAACACATAACAGTTCATTATGTAAGGTCTTTATACACCACTGATAATATACTTGTGTATATTATATTGGATTTCTGTCTTTAGATCCTTCTAAAAGTTACACACTGCACCTTTAACAGTTTTTATTCAACACATTATGTTACATTGTGAGAGATTCATTCAACAGTGCCACTCAGACTGTTCATGTGATTCATTTATCCAAACATAACAACCAATCCTACTTGACATTGTGATGGTCAAAAGTTTAGAAACACAACATTACAGAATAATAATAAACTCATGAAAACTGTGGCATAACACAACTGTGGGAATGATGTTGGTGACTAAAATTATCCAAAATAAATCAAAACTCTGTTATATTTTATAATCTGAAGTGCAGTCATTCTTTGCCTAGAAACTGCAAAACAGTACTCATGTCATTTGATCAAAAAGCTTCTTGAAGTTTCACTTTAGGATGAGTTTTAAAGAATATTGAAGGAGTTCACATTTAATCTGGGCTGCAAAGTCATTTTTTTCAAAAATAATATTTTAAAATAATTTTTGTCTAATCTGTTTGGCACAGCTAGATTTTTGTATACGAAAGAAATTTTAAGCATTTAACCACACACCTCAGATGAAAAGATTTCTAAGATCATAGTTAACATTTCAGTCTTTTGACCACTAGTGTATATGAATAAAATCTCCTCTTCGTCTGTACAGATTGTTTGTCTTCAAGAGGTTCAGGAAGATCACTTCTTAGAGCAGATATATCCCGTCCTGACTGAAATGGGTGAGATGATGCCACAAAACTCTGGATCAAAAGAAATGTTCCAAATTTGTTCAAGAAATGTTCCAAAACAAGTTTGACTAAGTTAACAATATTTGTGTCAATGTCATTTACCTAAGAAATAAACCTCTTAAAGGTGCAGTGTGTAAATTTTAGCGGCATCTAGTGGTGAGGTTGCGCATTGCAACCAACGGCTCAGTCGACTGCTCACGCCTCACTTTTGAAACACATAAAGAAGCTACGTTAGCCGCCACCGGACAAACATGTCATAGTCTGAGACAATTTAGTAAAAAAAGTTTGTCCTTTAAGGGCTTCTGTAGAAAAATGGCAGCACAAAATGGTGACTTCCATGTAAGGGGACCCTCTGTGTATGTAGATAAAAACGTCTCATTCTAAGGTAATAAAAACATTATACACCCCTGATCATATAGTTTTGTATATTATTTTGCATTTCTGTCAAGAGATCTTTCAAAAAATGACACACTGCACCTTTAATGAAATAAATGACCATACGTCAATCACAGTGCAATAGACTACAGCTGTGTTTCTCATGTGAAGAGTTATTTTTACTTGTTTTTTTAGGATACACCTGCATCTACAAGCGGCGCACAGGCAACAGAACGGACGGCTGTGCTGTGTGTTATTACAGCGAGCGCTTTACTCAACTCTCTGTTAAACTGCTGGAGTTTCACCGACCCGACTGTGAGCTGTTAGATCGTGACAACGTGGGCATTGTGCTTCTCCTTCAGCCAATCACAGAACGGCTCGAAGCTCTCAGCCCTGTCTGTGTGGCTAACACACATCTGGTGTTTAACCCTAGGAGAGGTGATGTGAAACTAGCACAGCTGGCCATCATGTTGGCCGAGATTGACCTCATGATCAAGAGCTGTGAGAGTCGAGGTAAAAGCTGTGAGGTGATTCCGTGTGGAGACTTTAACGCCTTACCCAACACACCGCTGGTAAAGTTCATCACCGGTGGCCAACTCGATTACCACGGTTTACCTGCCTGGATGGTCAGTCAGTTACACTTACATCAGACAAAAACTAGTCTTATGATCAGACTCATTTTCAATAGTTATTGCCGTGTTTGTGCTTTGTTTGTGTTGACAGGTTTCAGGTCAGGTGGATCTGTCGAGTAACCTCCATCACAGAAGACTTTTCACCCCACTGTGGCCCACCAGCCTCGGTATCAATGATGGTTGTCAGTACGAGGTTCATGCTGAAGGTCAAGTCAAAGGTCATCATGAGATCTTAGATGTTACCTGAATCTCTATGTGTGCTGTTGCTTGCTTCCTTTAGCACGATATTACACATGATGATATTCATTTAAAGATCTTTTTTCTTGAATGTCTGCTTTCTTTCTCAGATTTGAACACTGATAAGGTTTGCTGTACCACTGCTAAAGGTAAAGCTCTATGAAACAAAACTAGTGAGACATTTTAAACTAAAGTGATCTTTATGCTGTTTTAAGACTTCAGTTAGATAAGAGCTAAAAGTCTGTTGACGTGACCCAGATCAATGTTTCTCAGTTCCAGTCCTCAGTTAGGAAACACTCATGTAAAGAAGTACATTTATAAAGATTTTAGACATTTATGTTGGTGCATTAAAGTATTTATTTCCGTAGAGAAACTGCAGTACAGTCATGATTTTCTCCGTCAGCTGCGATACTGTCCGTCGTCTTGTGTGCGGCCACCAGATCTGGACTTTATACCTGGAGTCACAGACAACACGCCAGGTCATTTAATATCTCATGCAGTCCTGTCTGGTTCTTTACAAGAGTCCTTCTTAAACCTGTCCTTTTCTCTCTAGATCCTAAAGACATCCAGATGTTCAATCTAAGGTGAGATTACTCTACGTCTACAACACTTATGCACTTTTATAACAGGGGCACACTTTCATACTGTAATTATAATTATTAATATCCCTTAATAGAATACATTAAACACTATTTTATAGGCCATACACAGACAAAAAAGGTAAGAAGCGTTTAGAAGTTCATTTTTAATTGCTATTTTACACATTAATGGAAAACTGAGTGAAAAAATCTCTTTAACAATGATTTAAATGTTACATTGATGTGCTGTAATGATCAACACTTCAAAATCAGGAAATAAAAAGAAATCTTTGATGAAAGGAAGTAGATCTTAATGTAATGCTGTAAGTTTTCATTTATTTTCACATTTCAATTTAATTGCATTGAAAACATGCAACTTTAAAAATCTGAATCTAGATATAAACATTATGAAATGAACGTTTATCTTTATATACAGGGTAAAGCGAACATTGCATTAGCTGCTGCGTTTTGAAAGTCTTACAAGCATTTGATCAGATAAAAAATGTAGCACCAGTAGCAACGTGTACGTGAGCATGCACAATGATGGCACCTGCACTGTTCTTTTGCTTCTGGATTTGTATTATTCATTAAATTTATTGTGTCCAGATTATAACATGCGATTAAAACAGTGAACATCTCAGAGTAAAGCGCAGAACTGCTCATATTTTGGCTATTAAACAAAAGTAACATGAAAAAAATGCTTCATTGATTTTATGGTTGCATGCAAAATCCACATGGCTCAAAATGATTCAATGAGCATGACGCATCTGTTTCATGAAACACATTTTTGGTCTTATTGTGAGTGATTAATCAGTTCACATTTATTTATAGAAAAAAATGTTTTCAAACGTGAGAAAATGTCTGTCTCTTCTCCTTTCAACCACCTCACATATAAAGACAAACTAATGGATTTGATGTTTATTACGAGTTGAATGGGAAATGGGTTTTCTTTTGACAGGTTTGGAGCGAGTTTATTTCACCGTCTGAATCTGACATCAGCTTACCCTGACATCCAATCAAACACTGAGAACTGTGTGCTGCTGACTACACTGAACTCAGAGGGAGGAGCTATGGTGGATTACATCTTTTACTCTCATCACATCAAACGTAATGCAAACACACACACACACACTACTCACATTAAAGTCTGTCAGACAATCACAAATAAATCACTCAATTATAATTGACTCAATATTTCAATACATGAATGTTTTGTTTTGTCTTTCCAGAAAGAGACGGTGGTTTGAAGCTGATGGGTCGTCTGTCTTTACTGTCTGAAGCAGATCTCTGGTCACTTCCCAATGAAACGTTTCCTTCAGATCACCTCAGCCTGCTCGTCAGATTTCAGCTCGCTTGAGTTTCTTTACTCGTCTCTTGATTATTTCTCAGCATAGCATTGAAGATGAAGCACAGGCACTGTTATCCTCTACATCACACATTTGACAAAACTATGTTCATGTTGTCATGTCTGATTCATGTTTCCTTCTCCTAACTACTCATTTATATCACTAGATTACCGCAGTTGAAGTTCGTTTTATGTTTAATACTAAAAAAGGTTTTTGCTTGTCAAGCTGACCATGTCTTTAATTCTTTTGTTTATTTTTATCAGAACAAGTGTTGATGATACACATGCTTTATTGGGATTTCATTTGTTAGACACCTTTGTTTTAGTTTGAATAGAGCAAAAAACTACGCTGACAAATTATATATATAAAAAATGAATAAAGATGTCAGATGTGTCTGGAGCTCAGAATTCATTTCTAAATCATTAAAAATAACAAGCAGTTGGACTTTATGGATTGATTGACTGATAATGATGACGACGTTTTATTATCTTTTCTCTAAAACTTTGAAAAACATTCGACTGCTTAAATCATCTCTCTCAGAAATTGTGTGTGAATATTTATGATGACACTTGACAGATTCTTATGAAGCAAAAAGCCTTGACTGTATTCATTACAACTCCTCCTCTATTCATTATAAAGACTGACACGACGCACATACAGAGTTTACGATAAATAATAACACAAATGTCTTTGGATGTTTTGCCCCAACTGTCAGTTTTCTCACTTCGGTGTTATATAATCAATATGAGAAACACATTTGAGCTTTATTTACAAACAACTTCATTTCAATATAGTGTCACAAATCAATACGTTACAGTACGGTGACATCAACTCTATATTACTACAGTTTGTGTACATTATGTGTGTGTATGTGTATGTGTGTGTGTTTGTAATGATTGATAAGTGATTCATGTGACACACTCATTTAACAGCACCAATATTTGAAGAGATTTACACACGTAGTGAGCACTTGATAGGGTTTGTGTGTCTACGATCTACTACATCTCAGTGTTTAGTGTATTATATATCAAAATCTTTTCTCTAGTAGTCTAATATTAAAATGTAATTATTAAACAAATCATCTATTGTCCAAATTCCATATCTACTATAGATCAGCAAATCCTTAATAAATCGTCTTGACTTTAGTCAACATGCAAATCAGTCTGTATATGAGAGGAGAAACATTCATACTTATTCAATCAATCAATCAATCAAACTTTGAATGATGATCAATTCATTTTGGCTTTGGAATAATGTGCTCAGATAACTTGAGCAAGATATATGTATTTAAAAAAAAATCAATAATAAAGTGTACATTTTAATGTATATATTGGCATTAAATACAGATGTGTATAACATCTAATAAAGCTAAATGTGTGTTAAAAATCACATAGAAATGTGTCTAAACGCTGCGTTGATGGTGTATCATTACTAAACCCTGTTTCTATCGATCAGTAAAACCCTGCTGCTCACACCAAACATTGATTCAGACTTCTACACTTCACACATAAACATTTGGTCTATCATAGTTCAGATTCAGATCATTGATGAAACCTGATGATGATGATGATGATGACAAATCAATCCTGTCTGACTTTCTAAGTGCAAATAATTCAGTGTGTTGAGGAAGATGAACAGCTTCATCAGATCACCAGGAAAATACAATTTATACAAAGGCACCCAATAAATGAACTTCAAACTAGTCTCTACATATAGTAAGTGGTTAGTTGAGTTAAAGGTTAAAAAGCTCAGGCTGAATATAAATAGGACGTGTTGATAAAAGTGTTGCTATTCTACAGAAAAAGTTTTAGTAATGAACATTCTTAAGTGTGTACGCTTATAAAGGCTTTTCATTTACAGAAGATTTCCTCCTCATTATCAGGTCTGAGGATTGTTGTTGATGTTGTTGTGTTTGACTCTCTGTGAATCTTCTCAAACCCTGATCTGATATCCATTAACATCTGCTGTAGCTCCAGACTTCTTCTCCATTGATGACCTGTAAAATACAGCACAGCATCACTAAACACTTGAGCTTATGAGCACTGAATGAGTCAACAGATCAAATTATAGGAATTATTGTACTAATAAGATCACTGCTTTACATTTACTGTACAGAGAGTAAAGTCTTCAGGAATATTTTAAGACAATTATTGTTTCTGCTTTAGCATTAAGTAATGAGATTAAACTGATATTATCTATTGTAGGCCTGCTGTCTGTCTTTAAAATGATTATAAATAATATAAAAGGTAAAATAACTGCTTGTTTTCAAAGTCACTGAGTAATTATGTTAAATAACTGGGATTATAACTTTTACAAAAATAATCAAGATTGACTTTACCAAAGATTATGAGTTGTACCAAAATAACCGGGATTAAGATTGTTACCAAAATAACCGGGATTATGACTTTTACCAAAATAATTGGGATTATGAGTTTACCAAAATAATTGGTATCATGACTTGCACTAAAATAACTGTGATTAAGATTTTTACCAAAATAACCGGGATTATGACATTTACCAAAATAATCGGTATCATGACTTGTACTAAATTAACTGTGATTAAGATTTTTACCAAAATAACCAGGATTATGACTTTTACCAAAGATTGTGACCTGTACCAAAATAATCCTGATTAAGATTTTTACCAAAATAACCGGGATTATGACATTTACCAAAATAATCGGTATCCAGACTTGCACAAAAATAACTGTGATTAAGATTTTTACCAAAATTACCGGGATTATGACTTTTACCAAAGATTATGACCTGTACCAAAATAATCCTGATTAAGATTTCTACCAAAATAACTGGGATTATGACTTTTATTTAAATAATCGGTATCATGACTTGTACTAAAATAACTGTGATTATGACTTTTACCAAATTAATCCTGATTAAGGTTTTTACCAAAATAACCGGGATTATGACATTTACCAAAATAATCGGTATCATGACTTGTACTAAATTAACTGCGATTAAGATTTTTACCAAAATAACCGGGATTATGACTTTTACCAAAGATTATGACCTGTACCAAAATAATCCTGATTAAGATTTTTACCAAAATAACCGGGATTGTGACTTTTACCAACATAATCGGCATCATGACTTGTACTAAAATAACTGTGATTATGACTTTTACCAAAATAATCCTGATTAAGGTTTTTACCAAAATAACCGGGATTATGACCTGTACCAAAATAATCCTGATTAAGATTTTTACCAAAATAACCGGGATTGTGACTTTTACCAAAATAATCGGTATCATGACTTGTACTAAAATAACTGTGATTATGACTTTTACCAAAATAATCCTGATTAAGGTTTTTACCAAAATAACCGGGATTATGACTTTTACCAAAGATTATGACCTGTACCAAAATAATCCTGATTAAGATTTTTACCAAAATAACCGGGATTGTGACTTTTACCAAAATAATCGGTATCATGACTTGTACTAAATTAACTGTGATTAAGATTTTTACCAAAATAACCAGGATTATGACTTTTACCAAAGATTATGACCTGTACCAAAATAATCCTGATTAAGATTTTTACCAAAATAACCGGGATTGTGACTTTTACCAAAATAATCGGTATCATGACTTGTACTAAAATAACTGTGATTATGACTTTTACCAAATTAATCCTGATTAAGGTTTTTACCAAAATAACCGGGATTATGACATTTACCAAAATAATCGGTATCATGACTTGTACTAAATTAACTGCGATTAAGATTTTTACCAAAATAACCGGGATTATGACTTTTACCAAAGATTATGACCTGTACCAAAATAATCCTGATTAAGATTTTTACCAAAATAACCGGGATTGTGACTTTTACCAACATAATCGGTATCATGACTTGTACTAAAATAACTGTGATTATGACTTTTACCAAAATAATCCTGATTAAGGTTTTTACCAAAATAACCGGGATTATGACCTGTACCAAAATAATCCTGATTAAGATTTTTACCAAAATAACCGGGATTGTGACTTTTACCAAAATAATCGGTATCATGACTTGTACTAAAATAACTGTGATTATGACTTTTACCAAAATAATCCTGATTAAGGTTTTTACCAAAATAACCGGGATTATGACTTTTACCAAAGATTATGACCTGTACCAAAATAATCCTGATTAAGATTTTTACCAAAATAACCGGGATTGTGACTTTTACCAACATAATCGGTATCATGACTTGTACTAAAATAACTGTGATTATGACTTTTACCAAAATAATCCTGATTAAGGTTTTTACCAAAATAACCGGGATTATGACCTGTACCAAAATAATCCTGATTAAGATTTTTACCAAAATAACCGGGATTGTGACTTTTACCAAAATAATCGGTATCATGACTTGTACTAAAATAACTGTGATTATGACTTTTACCAAAATAATCCTGATTAAGGTTTTTACCAAAATAACCGGGATTATGACTTTTACCAAAGATTATGACCTGTACCAAAATAATCCTGATTAAGATTTTTACCAAAATAACCGGGATTGTGACTTTTACCAAAATAATCGGTATCATGACTTGTACTAAATTAACTGTGATTAAGATTTTTACCAAAATAACCAGGATTATGACTTTTACCAAAGATTATGACCTGTACCAAAATAATCCTGATTAAGATTTTTACCAAAATAACCGGGATTGTGACTTTTACCAAAATAATCGGTATCATGACTTGTACTAAAATAACTGTGATTATGACTTTTACCAAATTAATCCTGATTAAGGTTTTTACCAAAATAACCGGGATTATGACATTTACCAAAATAATCGGTATCATGACTTGTACTAAATTAACTGCGATTAAGATTTTTACCAAAATAACCGGGATTATGACTTTTACCAAAGATTATGACCTGTACCAAAATAATCCTGATTAAGATTTTTACCAAAATAACCGGGATTGTGACTTTTACCAACATAATCGGTATCATGACTTGTACTAAAATAACTGTGATTATGACTTTTACCAAAATAATCCTGATTAAGGTTTTTACCAAAATAACCGGGATTATGACCTGTACCAAAATAATCCTGATTAAGATTTTTACCAAAATAACCGGGATTGTGACTTTTACCAAAATAATCGGTATCATGACTTGTACTAAAATAACTGTGATTATGACTTTTACCAAAATAATCCTGATTAAGGTTTTTACCAAAATAACCGGGATTATGACTTTTACCAAAGATTATGACCTGTACCAAAATAATCCTGATTAAGATTTTTACCAAAATAACCGGGATTGTGACTTTTACCAAAATAATCGGTATCATGACTTGTACTAAATTAACTGTGATTAAGATTTTTACCAAAATAACCAGGATTATGACTTTTACCAAAGATTATGACCTGTACCAAAATAATCCTGATTAAGATTTTTACCAAAATAACCGGGATTGTGACTTTTACCAACATAATCGGTATCATGACTTGTACTAAAATAACTGTGATTATGACTTTTACCAAAATAATCCTGATTAAGGTTTTTACCAAAATAACCGGGATTATGACCTGTACCAAAATAATCCTGATTAAGATTTTTACCAAAATAACCGGGATTGTGACTTTTACCAACATAATCGGTATCATGACTTGTACTAAAATAACTGTGATTATGACTTTTACCAAAATAATCCTGATTAAGGTTTTTACCAAAATAACCGGGATTATGACCTGTACCAAAATAATCCTGATTAAGATTTTTACCAAAATAACCGGGATTATGACCTGTACCAAAATAATCCTGATTAAGATTTTTACCAAAATAACCGGGATTATGACTTTTACCAAAGATTATGACCTGTACCAAAATAATCCTGATTAAGATTTTTACCAAAATAACCGGGATTGTGACTTTTACCAAAATAATCGGTATCATGACTTGTACTAAAATAATCGTGATTAAGCTTTTACCAGAATAATCAGGTCAGGATTATGACTTTACCAAAATAACCGGGATTATGAGGTTTACCCAAATAACTGGGATTTTTACCAAAATAATCAGGATTATGGCTTTAAAAAAATTGGGATTATGACTTTTACCAAAATAATTGGGATTATGACTTAAAAAAATAATTGTGGTTATGCTTTTTCCATAATCAAGCAGCCCTAAAGTAGACTATATGAAAAAGAAGTCCTCCAGATAGTTTTATCCATTGTGGTAGCCTTGCTCACAAAAAGGTTAGAGATCCCTGCTTTAGAGTTATAAATGCATTAGTGGAGTCTAACACACGGGTTTATTATTAATTCCCGGGATGACCGTCTGTCACTTTGGCTGTTTTTCCGCATGGGGCTGCCTGGATTCCGTAGAGGAGATCCCACATCTTTCTTTCTGTCTTTAGTGGGCGATGACTGGGCAGCTTTTCCAATCTGAAACAAACATCTTATATCATATGTCTATAAAATGAAAAAGCTTGATGTTATACATTTGAAAAGTGAAGGATACTGATGTGTACTGTATTCAGAACAGACAGACGGATGGACGAACGGACAGATTTAGTCACTGAATGCACCTGAAATCAATTGTGTAAGTGACAGCCTGATATTCTGTTTAATGGCTTTAGTGTTGATCATTTCTTTGTTTTCATTGGGATTCAGGCATCTATCCTGACTGACATCTACAGCAGCTTCAGTCAAACGCTGTTAATGAAGGAAAAGTCAAAACTCCAGCAGCAGATTGATATCGCTGGATAGACTTTTTTTTATCCCCTAACACCGCCACCCTCTCAGGAAACTTTCTGCTTTTAACATTTCAATGAAAAATTTATTAATAAGGGCACAGCTGTGATGCCTCATAGACACAGAGAGGTGTTGAGGATCGATCCAGCCCAACACTAAACACCTCCTGTCTTGGTATGAGCAAACACAAGTGCTTAAAATGATTGACAGATTGAGCTTTGCTCTATGACGACGTCTGTGAACATCACCCGGCCGACGGTTGCGCACCTCTCTACTGTTTTACTTGACACTGTGACAGATCTCAAATCTACGATATAAGTCAGCCAATAGGAAGTAGTTTCTGGTTTGGTTAGTATTAATTTCACTGTACTGCATGTGTCTGACCTTCAGCCTCATATCACGCGTATGTCTGTCCAACTCTTTCTTCAGCTCTTCTCTGGTCAGCTTGTCCACGTCCAAAACCGAATGTTTCCACTCCACCTGCTCCACACTGTGAGGGTCATGTGACACGTAATGGCCGATCTTCACCTTGCACAGCGTGTGCCAATAGCCCCGATACGCCACCTGGAACTCCTGCACGAGGTCGGCGAGTGTTTTATACTCCAACGGTTTGTACATCAGGTCCTGGCGGCGGCTGATGCCGAGTGCGCCGAAGCGTCCGCCGCTGTGGACCCCCAGCACGATGTGACGGAAGTGACTCCCTGAGAAACGCGTCTTAAAGCTGAGAGGAAAGCGCTCCACGCTCGGCATGCAGTTGGTGAGGTAACTGAACCGTCGCCAAGGTCAAGTATAATACAGACAAAAGTGTGCACATTTTATATAATTCAAGTTATTTATGGCTTTAATCTGGACTTTTAAGAGGTGAGAAGAAAACATCTCGGTGGAAACAGATTTGCTTACGCTGATGCTGATGAAGTATGAAAGCTTGTTACTGCTACAATACACTGCAGTGAACATTCAAGAGATGAGTAAAGTACTAAAATACCGCCTACAGCACGCTAACTAGACTATTTAAATGTAGAAGAAGAAGAATGAACTAAATAAGGGGTGGAACAGCAGCACACGGGAATCTGAATGAGATAAAGGATACATGCTGAGGATCACAGCTTCCAAACATTTGATTGGTAGAGACTCTCGTGTCATTTCCTTGGCAATGTCCATTAATCTGTGAAAGACGTTAGAAGATTAAAAAGCAGTTAGTAAATGAAGAGTCTGATAATGACATATTAAGTCCTCTTACACACACACTGATGGATTAGTTACAGTAAGAAACTGCTGCAGTCATCTTATAACTGTGGGTTACACATTTGTGTTTGTACGATGGCTTCAAAATGTAAAGTTAAATGATGAAACTACAATATAAGATGATGTGTCGATGTCTTACGCCGTGAGCGGACGGCTCTTCTTTATCTCAAAAAACTGTGTTCCAGTGTGATTGTATCTGAAAGACACTGTTAAGTACAAAATAATGTCAAGACAGTTAACACAATATACTACAAAAACTCAATCAACTACACAACACTTAAATATATACACTATTAGGCATAATTGTACACACACAATATTCTTCATACAAAGTTGATTTACTGTAGCTCAGATCTAAATTTCATCTCCCTATCCAGACATAGCAGTATCTTTACAATGTGAAAGTCAGTCGAGTGTTTCTACATGAAATAGACCAAGAATTCATGTTTTTAACCTTTTCAGGCAATGGTTTAAATGTCACAACAACTGTCCTCTGGTGGGATTTTTATTTATTTATTAAGCTTCATGTGGTCCAACAGTCAGCAGCATCTTTATCATTCAACACATTGCAAGTTATTTAAACAAACCATAATGAACATATTAAACTATTACATGTATTCAGTACTCTTTTAGTTTTATTGGCTTATTTTAAAATTATTAACATTTTCATTTTAAAAAACATATCTGTTATAAACATTAACTAATAAACAGTTTATGTCATATATGGGTGATTCTCACGAAACCATTGAAACAGCACGGCACTAATGATTTTAGCTTTAAAATGTGTAATATAGTAACATTAAAAAGCATCAGAATTAACACAATACTGTGTTCTACCTTGCACAATGTGTGATTTCAACATAAGAATTTATAATTGTAAATTTTATCTCATTTTCTGCTGAAATTCTCATTACCGCAATGTGTCCGGCTGTGTTTGAATATGCGTTATGTTGTAATTTAATCAAATTAACACAAAAATATTAAGAAAAAAATTAATGGATGTTTTGCTAGACTACTTTAGATGACAAAAAAAATATTTACTGAATATTCATGTATAATAATAATGAAGAAAAATTAGGAAAATTATGTGTCCATGCCTGATGTTCTCATCCTCCGCAACACTTTTTGAGAACAGTTTAAGCACACATACAGAATTTTAATAAAGTTTGATTTTGAGTGACCAAGTACATGGACCAGTTACTTCAAGATGGCTACCAGGTAAGATCATTTTTTTACAGTTAATTTGAAATATTGTTTTGTCAGAATGCTTACACGACATTTTGATTATCATTACCGCAACAGATGCTTATTAAATGTTAATTTAATTAATAGAAGCATAATACTTTGATTTTAAATGCATGTGCAGAATCTCCAAATTATGTTCTTTCAGGTTTGTCATGTCATTTTGAAAATATGTCAGTGTTGATGTTTTCTGACTGTTGCGGTAATGAGATTTTTTAGGACAAATTTTTTAAATTATGTTACAAAAAGTGTTAAATGATAAGTAAAAGTTTTTAAATTAATGTTCCCATTTACTCCAGACTTTGTTTTTCAATGTCTGGTGGGAAAAAAAAGTCAATTTAAGCAATTTTTAAATTTTCATGCTTGACATTTTTAAAACCAAGTTTTTGTGAGAATCACCCATATATTCTGTATCTCATTTTGTAATAATATATAGTAGCAGAATAAATAAATCTGTATATTTTTATTAGCATAATATTAGTTGTTTTTGAACAACTATTGCATTTTTTGTTCACTGGTAGTTTCTATGAAAGGTTTTACTGGATCGATGTGTGGATTAAGATCATGGGTGCTCTTGCACCACATATACATTTGGCTCTTGTGTGTGTATTTTGGTTAAAATAAATGTTTTTAAGAGGTTTACTGAGTTTGTACCAGCAATTATTGCAACCCCTAACTGCACAAATGATGCCGGTCTTCCTGAATTTCATAATAAACATTAAAAAGCCAGTCATAATGGCAAAAAACTCATGCCCCTCGCAATACGACTACCATTAGCTTTAGTGGCTCACCAGAAGTTTTACACTACAGAGCTTTAAGACAGCGCCGCTCACATTTACAGCAAAAGATGGATCAGAGAAGCAAACAAAATGTGATTGTTTTTGTTGTTAATCAAGCTGTCATTTGAAAGCTCTCTGAGAAGACAATAAACTCTTTACTGATATGTTATTATGCTCATATGGGATAAAGTGAATGACATGAGATGAGATGTTACAGCACAGTATATATATGAAGACACGAGTAGAAAAGGATACTGCAGATCCCTGATGTATCTCTGTATGGCTTCCAGACGCTGGGGAATGCTGCTGTTTGACTGGAATGTAGGCACACTTGGTATTGAAATCTAAAGAGAGAGATTTGGGATACTGTTAGTGAATGACATTTCCATTTTGACACCAACATAAAGACTATACATCATTTCTGAAGTATAATAAAAGTCAATATAAAGTCAATGCTTTTTTACAGGAACTTTTCCCTTTGCTGCAATTTTGGATTGAAATATAGAGCCTAAACATGACGACACATAGGAGTGAAATGACCTAAGTGTTAATAAATAAAGACAGAATTGACATTATTGGGGTGAACTACATTTATATTAATATAATACAGATTGGGATTTTCCGGACCATGACTGTCACCTTGGGAAGGTCGCTGGTCGCCCGGATCCTCTTCGCCACTGCCTCTCCATCCGGGTGGATCCGGGCGACGTGCCTCCACATCATCTCCCAGGTCTCCTCGTTTATGGGTAGACCACCCCTGTTAATAATGAAGGGAATCCCACCATCTCTTTGATCTTCTCCTTCATCCTCCTGCTCCTCATCTCTCTCCTCACCTCCCCCCAAACTTTGAGCTGTCCGGATCATAGTGAGCCTGTCTGGTGAGGTGCTGGCACACGGCTGGCTCACGCAAGTCCTGAATCCTGACTTCTGGATGAAGCTCCTTGGAGAGGAGCAGTGATGAAGAGAACCACAGCAGGAAACAGGCATGGACGGATCAACACAAACACACACTGTATGTACTGTAGGGTGGCTGGGTGTCTGACACACTCGGACCCCCAGCCAAAACTCTGTCAACACATACTAACCAGCATACTAGTTTGACAGTATGTCACTTTTTGCTCAGCACAAATTTAATCTTAAATCTAAAGCAGATTGTTCATATTATAACCGATCATTACACACTCATTCAGATCTATAAGTTACACGGACAAAATAGCTTTCATCTTCCGTTACACATTTACAAGCGATATCAGCTCACGAACAATGGATCATCTGCGGAACAACCCAAACCATTTACAGTAAAGACAAACGCGCCTTTGACGTCATCACACCGCCGACACACGCGCAACGCTACTCTCATTCAGCTAACACAAACCAATACAACAATTGTCCATAATATTCAACTTCATTGTGTTGATTGATGTCGATGTGAGCCATCGCCCAGTCGCATCTCACACCCGTTATGTGACGCTGAAATGATGTTCGAATCTTAGAAGAGCCGTTTGGTTTAACTGAATCTTTTGAGTGTGGAACCGAATCGCAGAATCGCGACACTCCACTGTTGGGCTTTAGGAGCAAAACTGTGACATACAGCTAACGAGACATATTGATAGCAAGAAATTATTAATATTTTCGGAATCGATCATTATTAATATTAATATATCAATATTGATTGATTATTATAAGTGTGAACACCTTTAATGCCCTTAACAGTTATTAACAATGCCGAAACAACGAACAACATAATATTTACCGCAGTATATACTTTATGTCTAAACAGTGATTTACAACAAAAATTCAATGCGTGGACGATTACAGTGATGTGTCGGATGTTAGTTATGAATTGTGTTATTGAAACGAATCGTTCGAACGAACCGATTGGCAAAAATGATTCCGATTTGGGCGCTCACAAATCCTGCTTTTTTGCGCATGCGCACAGTAATCGGATTAGCGTGTTGGGCGAGGATATTTATATCTAATTAAAGTTTACACAGAAATGGCCACATTACTGTACTCGTGCTCCTCGTAGTTTCAAATAAATAAAATAACTGTCTTGTAGCATAATGTAAACATTATTGAGTGAATGTTTAAATTATTATTATTATTAAAGTGCAAAATAACATACTGTAGTAGAAATATCAAACCACCGTAGTTACTAATGTTTAATATAAAATACGAGTAAAAAACGTCATGGCCAGGATGTGATCTTTTGCCCACAATCTGACATTTTTATTTAAAAAATATCAACATTAGTCTGATATATGTGTATAAAGCATAATCTCATTTTAAGAGCCAATCTCATTATTATATTTGTAAAAAAAGCCTAAAACCTCAAATAAAACTTAGTGTAAACCGTAAACACACACACACACGTTTTTACTTTAAAAACATGCATATTATAATCTAATATCTTTGGATGTAGTATGGTTAAATATGCTGGCAATAAACATACAGAAGATGACAGTTTGATGGTCATCTGTTTAAAAGAAAGAGAATAATGGAGAAAATCAGTAGTTTAAACACATCATCATGATTGTAATGTATGACTGTCTGTTCTTTAGGTTACACGACGTGAGATGTGTTTATGAAGAACAGTACTGCTGTACTATAGTAAAACACCATCAGAGAGATCACACCTACATGATGTTTGCTTAAAAACCCTTTAACTACAATACAGCCGTCGCATTAAAGCAGTTTACAGATCGAACCTGTGAAAAAAACACTGTAAACATGTCATTAATACTGATGCTGAAGATAAATATAGACAGACTTTAGTCAATTTCAGCTTCAACATTTAAAAATATGTTTTAATATTTAAAGATGAATAAATGAGCTGTTGACAGGGACATTCTGATCAATCCTGCAGAAGATTTATGATCTGTTATGACACTTTGACCTCATTTATGCTGGAGATTTTCATATTAAATCTGTATTTATTTACTGATGTCTCCAACGCTCATCTCAGCCGACGTCCTGTACATCTCAACAGACTGAGCTTAAACGTGCTGTACATCATGATAATACGACACTAAAGGATACCAGCAACACTTTGGCTTAACGTTAGCAGCATGAAACTTAACAGTCTTTGGTTGATATTAAAAGGCACAGAGTGATTTTGGCGACGGACACGTCTTGTTTGGCTATAAGAGTTTCTCTCACTGGATTCAGAGATCTACTGCTGATCATACAAACATATACACTGAATTCTGATCTGCTTTTCTGTATTTCTGTAACGCCATTCTGTGTGACTACAGAGAGCTGAAGATATCGTTGATCTTTTACTCTTCTTCATGTCCACAATGATTGTGATTGATGTTCTCCTGATGTTCAGCAGAAGCTCGGAGGTTCTGGATGGCTTTCCAAAGTCTCTCGTTCTCTTTCAGCTGATCGGTGTACTGCAGCCACAAAGACAAAAATACTTCATCACAAATTATAACATTTCATCAAAGCACATCACTTCTGTATGATGTTTATACTCAGGATGCGATTTGTGAATAATGAATAATTAACCACCCCACATCCCACCTTGTTTATACTGGTTATTATAAATAATACCACTAAACTGATTGATATTGACAATGTGCGGCTGTGATAATTAGTTTTAGGTAAAGGACACAAACTGTATCTGTTCTTACCAAACATATCAAAAGAGCCCAAATCATTATGATATTCTGGTCTGTCCTATAAATCTGTGGGATTTTTTTAATTGACTCTAAAGTCTAAAGCTTCATTAAGATTTAAAGCTCCTGCTAGTTTCAACTCACCTGCTTCTGTAAAAGCTGAATCTGTGCATCTTGACGGTTTACGGTTTCTCTGAGCTGTAAAAAACAAACAGAACTTTGTAACGAGCAATATTACAGGAAAATGACGACATGATGATGATGATTTGAAGCGTACTTGTGCCAGCTCTACACTCGCCCCACAGCAACTCTGCCCCGAGTGTCCCGACTCCACCCCGTTCACCCGATCATCATCCGCACACGCTGTCGACTGCAACACAAACACACCACCATTCAAAATTAAAGCTGAGGATAAAAAAAAACAATACTGAACGTATTTATTTATCACATCAGAATATTGTGCATGCGTATATTTATAGTTTTATAAAGGCAGTCAATATAAAAGTACCAGAAGATTCTTCCCTCCGGCGGCCGCAGCCGCTGCTTTCAGTTGGTCGAGTTCCTCGTAGGGAAGCGTTGCGCTCTCTGTGTACGAGGACGTCAGCGGATTGATGGAGTCGCTGGAATCGACCGGCATCGGGATAAATTCAGCATCTTGCATCTCCTGAAGAAGTCACACAGAAGAAAGCTGGTAAAGAAAAATCTACATCTGGTTCCTGAGAAGATGATGGCAGATCTTAATGTTAGATTGACCTTTCGTAGCCATGAAGGGCAGGAGCTCTCGTTGGTCTTACTGTCCATGGAGAAGATGGGAGTCTGCAGACCTCTGTCGTCCATATCGGCCTCCACGGTTCCTCCCAGCATCCCTTCACGCAGCTCAGAGTCTGTCGCCGAGTCCGTCTCCAGACCTAAAGATGAGGTCGAGGACTGACCTGTAGATCAGACTCATGATGAGTTACAACAATATCTCATCTTCTGAAAATACAGTGTAAGTAGCTCTTAATAGCAGGTAGACATCATGTTGAGAAACATGAAAACTTTGTCAACAATGTGAAAAATATCTGTTCTCACCGCTTGCAATAGACAGTCCACTGCTGTTTGAACGAAACGTTTTAGAGTTTAGAACTTTTTCTGTAAAGAGACATTACAAGTTTATGTTTAAATGCAAACACTTGATGAATGTTAATATCAGCCAAGAACCATACAGACATTTATGCTACTAACCCATGATGATAATCGTGTGCCAGCCCCTGCACGAGAGATCAGGCACATGATGTAAAGACCCAAAGATTGGACGAGGAAGAGCTGGACAGACCTCCGAACCGAAACCTTTATCAGGAGGCATACCCAGACGACCGTTCCCTGCATTACCCCAGGCAAAAATCTGATTATCTGATGAAGAGAAACATCAGTTAGATCCACACACATCCAGCCTCACGACGAGCGTATGAAACATAAATAGCACAAGTTTCCCAAATGCTCCTCTCTTCTCACCCTCGGTGGCGGCGATAGTGAAACCGTCACCGCAAGAAACCTTTGTGACATTTTTTCCACCGAAGGCTCCTACGAGGAGCTGCACGCCCTTATGTTTCTTAAAGTCCTTCACGCCCAGCTGTCCGAATTTATTACAGCCAAAAGTCATCACACGACCTCGGTCTGCAGACACGCACACACATATCAACTGTTTACGAGAGCTGAAGTCCAATGACATGACAATGATGAGCAGAACTACTGAAATTCACCATCAATAGCGGCGGTGTGGGTCTTTCCAGCCGAGATGAACTGGATCTTAAAGCGAGAGAGCAGTTTGACCAGCGTGAGTGTTGTGGTGTATGGTACGCCCTGATAACCCTACAGGAGATACAAAACATTGTAAGGCATCATCCTGAACATGCTCTCCAGCGTAGACAGTACTGAACACAGCTCATCATGAATATAATTTTTCTTATTAATCTTATACTGTACGCACCTCCCCTGGATGGTTTTTGATTCCTGTGATGCCCTGATTGAGACCCAGTTTGTTCATTTCATTATTACCACATGCTAAAACTTTCCCCGCCTCTGTGATGAAGAACGTCCCATCTGCTCCACAGTAAACACAGTCAATGATGGCTCCTACAGGACCTGTCACCTGCAAACAAACACATAAATTCAACAGGAGAAATTTGAGCTTTTAAGCTTTTACTATGGCAGTACTCACTGTACTAAAAAATCATTTGGTCACTTAAAACTTTTAGCCCAGTTTAAAAAGAACATTTCAAGGGACTGTACTAAAGACGCACAAGATGTGAATATAAATGAAGAAGGAATCTCAGGAACTGTACCGTGAGTTTGAAAGCTGATTCGCCTACACATGACATCAACATTTACAACATTATTTATGCATTTGTCAGAAACTTTTATACAAAGTGACTTAGAGTACATCAAAGGTATTCATATTTATCCGTATGTGTGTTCAAACCCATGACATTTTGTGATGATGATGAAGTTTCACTCACTTGCATTGGAGAAGAGAAATCATCCTCACAGTCCAAACCGAGTCGACCTGCGGAGAGAAGCATCTTCACCAGGTGAGATTCAGTATGATTTCTCCATCATCACAGGAAATAAGAGCAGTCACGTGTGGCTTTGCTTACCGTGTTCTCCACAACCCCAAGAGTAAATGTCTCCGCTATGAGTCAAGACCACCACATGATTATCTCCACAGGAGACCTGCTTCACCGGCCGCTCCTCGAAGAACGTCAGAAGAACCGGCTCCAGAACCTCCATACCCAACTCGTTCTCCACACCGATGCAGCCGTAATAGTCTGATCCGAACATGTACATCTGATCCTCATCTGCCATCAGGATAAACCACATCAGGATGTTACTTACAAATGAACCACGTTACAGTGTGCATGGCGAACTCAACAGTCCATTATCTCTGATCATATTAATCATGGCCCATCACTCATCAGTGACACAGGCGGTGAAATCGGCCCCACAGGCCACCTGCCTGATGGCTTTACCCTGAAGACGCTCCACTTTCTTCGGCTGTCGGTACGAGGCCTGGTCCCCGTGACCCAACTGACCCACCATCTTTGCTCCTCCCTGAACGCTCTACACACAAACACATCACGTATTGTATGACATCATCATCAGACTAATGACAGAGCTTACATGTCATTCTTTTGTTTTCATATCTATTTTCATACGTTTGCATGTAAATGTTTATGTACATTAATTAGATGACCGTCTGGAATACTTGATTCCGGTTGGTCAATCTTTGCACGTATGTGATCTCTAAACTGTACCGACTCAACAAATTTCCTACTCTGTGCTAGTTTTATGTAACTTCTCATCATTTTTTCTTCTTCTGAAATAATAAAATGAAGTATTTTCTTTGGATATTGGATATTGCATGCTTACAGCCCACGTGTACAGCTCTTTCTCTACAGTAACAACAGCAAAATGTGTTTCTCCGGCACACACGTGCTGCGCGCTGTTGCCACCCTTAAACATGTCGAGCTTCTGCGGGGTAAACTTCCCTCCACCCCAAAAATACGCCTCCCTCGAACGAGTGGTCACCACTGCAACCGAAGTCTCTGTCACTGAGTTCAACCTGAAACGCACAGAAGAAGAAGAAAGATTCAAACCCAGAGCTGAGCTTCAGTTCAGAGAGATGCTGTGAACTGATGAAGATTCACTCACTTGGGTTTCTTGATGGCTGAATTCAGAGCTGCTACTCTCTCCTCCAGCTCTCTAAACACATCATCATCATCATCATCATCATCATCATCATCATCGCTTACTGTAACTGTACAACTCAAACATCACATGTGGTTCTCTTATGTCAGTGCTGTCTGTATGCACATTCATATTAGCCAAATATAGTGTTTGAGAAGCGTTTAAATTCACAGCCAGATAAAAATTTTCATGAAAAACAAAACACAATCTTTTCCTTTAAGAATTTGTTCTTCATGTGCAGTAAATACAGTATATTGACTTACGGTCTGACGGAGGAGATGATGGGCTGCTCTAATATCTGCTCCGCGGTCGGCCTCTTCTCAGGATCCTTTAATATCAACACACATGACATCATCATGACTGACAGCTACAGTAGCTTCATTTATAAGGCTCGTGTTCTGTACCTGATCTAAACACTCGTACACCAGCTTGATGAGATCAGACGAATAAACATCTGAATTGATCTCCATGGTCCAGTTGCCCTGGACGATCTTCACACACAGGTTAAGAGGATTCTGGGAGGAGATCAGACAGACATCTCAAACTAAACACACTTCAGCTTATCTGATGATTTGATCTGAATCAGACCTGTAGTTCTCGGTCTAAACCAGTGCTTCTCAAAGGTTTTACTCTTGTGTTGGGTTCATCTCTTTGTAGCCCCACAAAGAAAATGAATGAAACACGACAATCTCAAACTTAGAATTAAAAATAAGAGGAATATCAGTTCTGATGGTTTCCAGTCTTATTTCTCAGATGTTGATTACAAAAATGTAAGATCAATGTAAATATTTCAGCAAATGTTTGAGAAGCACTGGTCTGAACAGACTGATGATGTTGTGTAATGTTTGTGTAAAGAGATTTACTGTAGCATCAAAGGTCCTGGTGAGAGCCAGAACTTCAAATAAAACACATCCCATTGCCCAGATATCAGACTTGAAGTTATATTTCACTCCTTGACAAAGTTCAGGAGACATGTAGTACGGGGTACCGACACACTAGGACAAATAAAACATCACTGTCATAACCATTTTGAATAAAAAAATGTATTTTCATGACAAGTAAGCAGATTATTTTCGTAAAGTGAAGGAGAATAGGTGCATGACCAACTCTCTGATGTCATTTCAGACATACTAGCCAACCAGACAACATTTCTGATTATACCACAATTGATTTCTACTCTAGTGAATTTTATTTCCACAGAAATGCATCTCATTATAAGACAAATGTGATGTTTTTGTCATTGTGTGTGAAGAACTCACCGTTTCAGCCATTGAAAACTGAGAGTCCAGCTTCTTAGCCAGCCCATAATCTCCCAGCTTTATCAGATTGGTTTTGGTGAGGAAGATATTTAAGGTTTTAATGTCCCTTGAAGGAAAAGCAAACACTATTAACAGTTTGTCATAATAGGAGACTTTTTTTGGAATTTTGATGACTAGATTATAATGTTATCACCTGAGGTAACTTACCTGTGTAGGATCCCTGCCTTATGAATGTGAGCAACCGCAGCAGCGATCTGATATAAGTACCATACAACAACCTATGCAAAAACAACTAGTTATTATCTGGTAATCTCTGGAATACACACATCTGATTGTACAGTAGTTGTGTAATAACAATATTAATAATTCACTTTACCAGTAAACCTGATTTATTGATTATGTCTGATAGATTACTGTACCTTCTCTTCAAAGAGTTGTCCTTTCTGCTGGTTGATTTTGTCATACAGATTTCCACCTGTACACAAACAGTCCTGTCGGTCTTAACATTCATCCTTATATTAGTATTTAAATGTTAAACAGTTGTGTGATAGATTTCACGTGTGTACCGTTACAGTATTCCAGCTCAATCAACAGCGTGTTTTTGTCCATGAAATGGTTAAAGTAGGCGATGATGTTGTTATGATGAAGGATGGAGAGGATGCTGATCTCATTCATGACATCTTTACGCTTCTTGTCTGAGAGACAGTTCAAGTCGATCTCCTTCCACACCACCAGAGAATTATCCTGCACAGAAGATAATCATACAGATGCATGTCATTTTCTACATATGCAAGAGGTTCGGACAGCTAGAAAAATTATTTACTACCGGCGAGTATCCAAATTATTCAAGACAATGATGGATTTGACCAATTCTCTAACTGACACTTAAGGAACTTTAAACACTAAGGGGCCGTGCACACCAAAGTGTTTAAACACGGCTGAAAATGCCAGGCAGACGCCGACTGTAGGCGCTTGCCAGCTTTTATCAGCTGAGTGCTTTGGTTGCTATGATACTTTTGCTTTGTGGAAAGCTCAAAATGTCACTCTCTCAGCCGTCCAATCACAGTGGAGGAGGGGCTGGAAAAACAACAACCAACCGGCGCATCGTTCAACGACTGATAAACAAAGCAAAAGTATAATTTATCAGTTCTAAACATGATCAGTTCTTTATATATTGTGTAACAGCACACAGCCAAACAAATAGACTTTTGCTTTTGTGTTTTAATTCATGCATCAGTGACGAAAGTAAAGTGTGACGTCAATTTCCACCTATGAAGTTAGGGTGGACATATATGAGAGGCTCCTCCCCATTTTAAAATAACAAATCATGTTTAGCTTTCCTCACAGGGAGAAGCTGAAGTGATGTCACAAAAAGTTTGATCCGTATTGGTGGAGCAGAGACTGTACATTTTGAATGCTTATATCTTCTAAATATGAATGTTGTCAATGTTTAGAAACATTTGCATATGCGTAAGCCTGACATATTCATATTAAAAGCCAAAAAACTTCAACTCCCTCTTCATGAAACTCAACCGATCTAATAGCTCTGATTGACTGTCAGGCGCTTTAATCGATAGCCCCATTAGCGAATGGGCGTGGCTGACACACCCCAACCCACCAATCAGAGGGGCCAACAGACCTTTGAGATTTGTTGATGTATGAGTGCAGATGAAAACTGACCTCAGTGCGTCTGTAGAGAGTCGCTTCTCCAAAAGCTCCTTTCCCCAGCACGCGAATGGGAATGTAATGTAATC
This sequence comes from Misgurnus anguillicaudatus, assembly GCF_027580225.2. NCBI lineage: Eukaryota > Metazoa > Chordata > Actinopteri > Cypriniformes > Cobitidae > Misgurnus > Misgurnus anguillicaudatus. The sequence goes on from NC_073343.2 coordinate 35,459,148, forward strand.
TCTCTTCTTCTCCAGTGAAAGTTGATGTTGACGATCTGCTGCTCACTGATTCACCTGCATCTGAGTTTAAAGAGGCGTAATGCCTCTCATACTCCTCCAGAGACATGATACTCCTGATACACAACACTTAATCAACTTTGGTTTTGCTGCTTGGCCTCCTTCAGTCCAGCGCTCGTTCACTTCATCAGACGGGACAGGAATTTGACGACCGTCCCTGGCTGTCACCTCAAATCGTAAGCATCTGCGATACGAAAGTGTCTATCTGTCCAAATAAACGACTTTTGGCCCTTTTAATGACATAACGCTGCTTTTGATGAGCTCTGTTTCTGTCCTGCAATTGAACTACAAGACGAACTTGGTGTTGTGGTTCATTTCCGACAGGGAATCGGTTCTCTCACTGTTTTGAACACTTGAATCTAAATGGGCTACACTTCAACGAGTGAATCAAATCTTTGAGAGTCGACTCGGTGTTGACTGCTGTATTCGGACGCAAACAAGAGCGACACAGGAACCGGAAGGACTCGTTTTAAGGAGCTATATTTCAAAATAAAGTTAAATAAATTATTTTAAACATATAATACTAATGTATAACAAAAAAAGTTATTAAAATCATTTGATTAGGACCGAATTGTTATTAATTGGTTCATAAAAAATAAAAAATGGTATACATTGTTTTATGGATAATATTTGGTGTTATGTGTAGCATAACTTTATTTAATTATTTATAAAATTATAAGTTTTACCCAATAACTTTACTACTTCTGTGTGTAGTACACGTATACCACCTAAACAAACCTACCTGTTATGCAAAATAAAGCAGGATTTGTATGAACTGTGAAAATTGGTAGGTGTACAAAATAATAATAATAATAATTGTAATAATTTATAATATTGTGACTACTTTTTTACCGCCATGTGACTGGTAAAAAAAACCTCAGAGTATTAGACACTGTACATTATACAAACCTGAACATTACACATGATATCAATACAGCAGTTATCTACAGTAGCCTACAGTCTGAATCCATCTGAAAAATCAGGCTAGAGAAGAGATCAATTTCTTTAGTTGGCCTGAAATTGATTTTGAATGACATGACAGTATTCATAAAGAAAGTGTTGATAGGAGTTACACACACACTGGAATATATTACAGATGCTCACTGTGCATTTCTTTGGTTGATTTATGAGTGTTTGAAGTGCTGGTGAAAGTGGAATAATGAATACAACAGACATAAGTTTAACTGAATGAGATGAACGTTATCAGATGGTCAAATAACAATACGAGAAACTTTATAACTTCAAACTACCTGAGACATCTCTTGCACAGATGTACCTCTAAAAACAGCAGCCTTTCAAACCGGATAAACCAGACTATTAAAGGTTAAATTCTCAAATCTGACCACTTCAAAGGTTTTCAAAAATCCAGATGATCATCAGGACTTAAATCGGCTAAATGCAGTCCGGTTACATTCATGACTTACAGCACATTTAATCTATAGATCTGATCAGTAACCTATTTTTTTAACCCATGACATTTGTGCTGCTAATGCACTGCTATACTGTCTATACAAGCACAGTCTGTACAAAAAAACTTGAAGAAGTCTATTTTTATAAAGGTCTATATTCATTTAAAACTGCTTATTGTTACTGTTTTCAGTATATTAAATAGGACATTTCACAAGACATCAAATAAATCTTTAGTGTCCCTAGAGTACATATGTGAAGTTTTAGCTTAAAATACCCCACAGATCATTTATTATAACATCTTAAAATTCCTTTGAAATGCAAATGAGCTGATCTCTGTACTAAATGGCAGTGCCGTGGTTGGATAGTGTAGATTAAGGGGTGGTATTATTATAATAAGATCCCCTTTTGACATCACAAGGGAAGCTAAATTTTTAAAGACCTATTTTTCACATGCTTGCAGAGGATGGTTTACCAAGTTACTGGGTTGATCTTTTTCACATTTTCTAGGTTGATAGAAGCACTGGGGACCCAATTATAGCACTTAAACATGGATAAAGTCCGATTTTCATGTTGTGTTAAGTGCATTCGCCAAAGTATACACTTGTACCTATTGCTTTCATCAAAAATCATATAAATATTATTACATTTGGCTGTGATGTCTACTCATGACACAACTGCTTATGTCTGTGGTGTTAACAGGAAAACCAGATAGACTATCTGCGGATCCACCCCGGAGTATATTACTATCTGAGAAGAAAGCACACATCCCAGGTAAGACAGAAACACCAGAATCCAGATTTTCTAGACTGGTTCAGGAATCATTTCAAGACAGCACGTACCACGGTAAAGAATGCATTATGTTTGTCCTGACTGCATGATTTCTGCAGAGCTCTCCTGATTTGTGACCACTATAGTATCAGCTGATGTCCACACACACACACCTGTGACTTTAGTTTAATTCATATTTGATCATGTTGTAGAGCACACCGAGAAAATCTCTTGAAGTTATGTTAACCACAAGACTTATTTTACTTTTATATTGAAAACTGCTGTGTCCATTATAAATGACCAAAGGGGACCTGTGGAGAAATGAGTGAACTGCTCTATTCATCATTCACTTTCAGCTCTTAAATACATAGCAGACCTTTTCATCTTTAAACCCTTTAAACATTTACAGTCATACTAAGACTTTTATTCTATTGCCATCAGTTAAAAGACATTTGTTAAGATGAGTTCATTAAGATCACATCAAATATCTGTTACTTCCCAAACCATACCTTAAAATATCATGATGTAGCTCAAATGTGTTCCTATACACACCTTACAAGTCTTCAATAATCCTCCGGATGGCGCTGTCGGTTTAATTTTCAATCATGTATTTTCTACACATTGTGTATTATAGCTGTAAGACATTGTGCTGGGATCAGTGAGTCTTCTTAAACATATAAACATTAATACTTCTATGTTCAAATCTTTTAAAGAAAATGAATTTGTTTTGTACATGATGGTGAAATGTGTGAGCGGGATAAAACATTAGTGATTATAAACCTGTGATGATTAATGACTGTTATTGGCTTTTCCTCATGATATTTGATGTTAGGCTCATTCTTTAAAGCTGACATCAGTTCATACAGGGTGGAAGGAAAAGCTGGAAACAAAACAGAAAATATTTACTTATTTATTTAGAAGATTTGATATTGTTCAAAAGACAGAATTTCTCATTTTGCTAATATAATCGCACATATGTACCCCTTTACTTTCATATATTTATTTTGTGTAAATATACAATTATATTTATTTTGGGAAGAATATTATTTTGTGTTACATATAGGCTATATATGTTAACATAAATAATAAATTAGAATGTCACATTTATGTTTAAAATGTAATACAACATTTTCCTTAAGGACAAAAGAAAACAGATTATGGACAATTTTCATTAAAATTTATGTCTGTGTGCTACCTTGATCGATTACAGATTTAATATTTCAAAATACAGAAATATTTCAAAGGAGAATGTGAGAAGGGATAGCTCACCCAAAAATGAAAATTCTGTCATAATCTTCTCATATTCGTGAGGTTTTTTTTATTTTATTTTGATGAACATGAAAGAAGATATTTTAATAAATGATGGTAAGCACACAGCTTATTGTAACTTGAATTCCATCATGTTTGCTTTTCCTACTATGGAAATCAATGGTTACCATCAGCTGTGTGTTTACAATCATAATACGTTTATACAAGTTTAGAACAACATGAGAATGAGAAAATAATAACAGAATTTTCATTTTTGGCATTATAGATGTGCAGTTCCTGATGGATCCTGTGGGTGTCGCTGTCTGACTGCGGTCCACATTCACATCAATACTAATGCAGCCCGAATGCAACAAACACACACACGTGCAGAAAGTCAAATCAATGTGGCTGCAGGCCACAGACTTTCACACCTCACATTACAATTACACAAAAACACACAACAGACGGACACACAGAGAGACGTTACAAGGTAAGTGGATTCCTTATTTCATCGTCCACGTTATCGAATTAATGAGTTTTTATTTTTCTGTGATACACAGTAAAGGTTCAGGTGTTAGCTGTACATGGAGACTCCAGTAGTTTTCTGTGTGTTTATTCACTGAATGTAACGTCACCGCGTCGCATTGTTTCATGATGAGGTTCCATTGTGCTCGTGCCCTTCTCCGTACCTGTCCGACGTGCCTGCCGGAGCAGGTGTATGCCGCGCGCTTTGTTTTCACGCCCGACGTGTCATTAATCATTTCTAAAGCCACACTTCAGCCAGTAATAATGCTCGGTGGCTGCCGCGCGGGGGCCGACGCACAATTGCCTTTCTTTGCGCGCCTGCCAAATTGGAGGTGAACGTCCGTAGCCAGACATCGCTCCCACATCCCCCGACTGTCTCATCATTTAGCTATTTATCCATCTCGGCCTCGTACGCGCCCGTCTCTGCGCTTTCCCAGGAGGCCGCGGATTGTGCGGTCTTTGGGGGGTCGGAGGATCAGATTTGTTGCTCGGGGTTTTCGGCTTTGATTGTGTGCCTATAAATTTGGGATTAAAGACAAATTTCCCACAGGGCAGCGCGGGATTTGCCACTGTTTAACTGGTTAACCTGGCTTACTCTTGTACGAGGGGGTGGGTCGGTCAACAGGCCCTCTGAGACCCGGGTGGGCTGAACCGGAGCCAGTCGGCGTCGATGAGATCGGGCCACGTGGGCTATCGGATCAACCCCGCCAAAATGTGGTGAGAGTTTGTGCACTGTAACAAAATGCAGCATTTTTGTCAACCACATTTTTGTTACTTCAACGTAAAAAATTAAGTTAAACCACTTCAAGTTATCAACTTATCACAGGTAAAAAAACTTAAAATAGTAGGTTGAATGTACAAAGTTGTTCTAAGTTCATGCTGCATTTTGATTTTACAGTGTGGGCGACATGAAAAACAGCACGCGTCCCTGGAGACAACCAGGTTTGATACGGTTGCATTTTTACGTCAAGTTGAGCTGGTTATTTTCCACAATTATATGATTAAAAAAAGTTTTCCAGTATCTACAGCATTACAGGACTCAAACTGACAGATTTCTTTAGTCTCTGGAGATGAAACTTAAACACATGACAGCAATATTAACATACTGAAACTTTACTGAAAACAATTAACAGACTTGATTAATCCTGGTGAGGTGATAAACCAAATGATGTGTCTCAGTTTGGAAAGCAGCTTCTCGCTTCGGGGAGGTGTGATGGGGTGGTGGCTTTCAGAAACAGCAGGTGTCTCTCTGTCCTGTTAGAGACTGTCCGAGCGCATTACACCGATCTGAGAGCAGTTTAACAGCCTGCAGTTGTGAGTTCTCTGGCTTCATAAACACAAGAGCCTCAGGTGTGTTACTGGAGAGCGGCCAGGGCTTTGATGGCAACCCTGCGCTCCTCCTCGTTCTCCTGAGACAGCTGCACTTTCGGCAGATGTGCCACATGATGTAAGGTGCTCCGTCCACACACAGTAAGCATGTTATTGCTAGTATGGAAATGCTTTGATATGATCAACAAAGGCGCAATGTGCTGAACATTAATTTAACTCTGTGATTCACATACACTCCTTTACTATGCCATTGATCAGGGGTGCTAAAAATGAAACCTGACTGAGGGCCGTGGGCTGAAAGTAAATGTTGCTATGTTATATTAAAATTAAACTTGCCCTGATTCTTCTAATTTACAATTTTCTAATATTTAAAAAATAAATAAGCAAACATTACTCCGTTTATTCTTAACTAATGCAGTTTTATTTTCAAAGGTAACTGTTGTAAAAAGAAATCATTTTGCCAATCATTTTTAAATGTCCTTTTGTTTCTGTGCCACTGCCTCCACCTCTCCATTATTAGCCTATAGTACCTAGAGTTTCATGACACATATTATACACCAAGTATGCATGTACAGTAAAAAAATTCACTTTAATTTTTTGCATTTAATTTCAATTTAAATTTTTGTAATGTACAAATAAAACAAAAAAATTACATTTTAGAAAATGTTTGATCCAGAAATATGAATATGAAACATCTGCCACAATGACATTTATCTTTTTTCCTTATCTCACGTGGCATGAAGGGCCAAATTAAAGGACATTGTGAGCGGTTTTGGCACCTCTGCCATAGAAGAACAATTTTTTGCTAAACGGTTCCATAAAGGACAAAGAAAGTCTTAAAGGTGCCGTAGAATGTAAAACTGTATTTATGTAGGCGTAGATGAATACTAAGAGTTGTGTTCATGGTAATGACATATCTTGAGCATCAAACATGATTGTTTCCTCCTACGTATATATAAACCTTGTGCACCAATCTAAACATAACACCAACTGTGACGTTACAGTCAAGATCTACCATCAACATTAAAATACACATTGAGTACTATGTTGTTACAATGATAAAAACAAAGTTCTGACTGATGAGTTTGTGCTATATGCTAGTTAACGCTGTATATGCTAGTTAACGCTGTATATGCTAGTTACCGCTATATGCTAGCGTTTAGGCTGAAGTACTACTTTTGACGTTACAGTTATGTTTTGCTGGTCCATATTAAAGAAAACACAAACTTTGCACTTAGAAACGTCCATTAACAATCTCCAAACAATTGATTATTCCTCAAAATCTGATACAGACTCAAACATAAGATCTGTTTACACACACACAGAGCTACTGAAGGAGAAACAGCCAATCAGAGCAGAGCTCAACATTATTATTCATGACCCTTTCAAATAAGGGAACAAACCATTTCAATCTAAAGGTAAATCCTAGGGTTGTAAATGGACATTTTTGTACTTAATAAAACTACAAACCTTCTGTGTAGATATCAGAGAATAATTTAACAGATTATTACAATGCATTCTTTGCTCTTTTAACTCAAAACAGCACTCACATATCTTAAAATATACCAATAGCACTGTTTTGCCTAAAGATGCACACTAGCAATGTGTAGTTTATGTAAGGTCTGCTTGTAAAAACTACTTAAATGTCCTAATAGAACTAAAGTCTAGTCCTGGATTAATCGAAACCCTATCTGGGAAACCACCCCAGTGTGTGTGTGTGTGTGTGTGTGTGTGTGTGTGTGTGTTTGTGTGTGTGTGTCAGTGACACTTGCTATTCTACAAAGTATCAGTAATGTTAGACCACCGCTCATCCAATCACATCAGAGGATGGTATGTAAGTGTTAGTATTTAATAGAAAAGATCTGCTGAACATTGAGAGACAGTGAATTTCTCCTGAGAGTCCTTCAGTCCTCACAGCAGCATCACTGAAGAGAGAGCAAAACAGTATTGATCTTTAATTAAATCCTCTCTTAACTTCAGCCGAGAAGATGAGAGTTAATTCATGAACTAGTAATAATATTTGTGCTCTGCATGAGGAGGTACATAAAAAGTTATCTATTGTATGAGCAGTTTATCAGCACAATGATGGCGCAGCGTTCCACGGCACGCTGGGGGCTTACGAGCTTCAGCCCATAACTCAATGTTATGGGTCAATTTAAAAGCAGCCCCACTGACTGTGGCTTTCAGATGGCCGCGGTCGGGTGAACGATACCGCAGGAATGCGGTGGCTGCGGTGAACGTGCCGCTCGTCGTGCAGGTGTATTCAGGATTCTGCGGCAGATTCCTCAGACCTAACAGAACAATGCAGAACAATACAGGAACATAAAGAGAGAGAGAGAGAGAGAGAAAGATTCCTCCAGGCGTCCAGATACTCTGATATCACCCTTTATAGTCGTATTGATTTCTTCACAGGATGCAGCTATTAACATTGAGTGTGTGTTTCAGAGTAGCTGGCGGCAGGTATTCAGACTCTGTGAGACGCGTGCTTTTATAATTAAGGTCAGCTGGGATGCATTAAAGCATTTGGAGGTGTTAAAATTGGCGCTCCTCAGAGAGCAAGTTGGCATCGCTCACGCTCATAAATTAGCCGTGCGCTTCGGTCTCGGAAAATGAGGGCGGTGTTACGGGCGTGGGGGGAGCTGAACGTCTGATGTCTTTTTTACATCGTCATACAGTAGGTTTGAACCATCAGACTACCACATAAAACACGAGACCTCGAACCTGATTATAACTACACTGTATCCACTAAAATAATGTTTAATGTGCAAACATACAGTCAGCTGGTGAATATTCACAAAATAAACTTGACATGATGATCAGGTGCCTGATGCCAATCTGAAGCTACTTACTGAATATAAATAAATGAAATATTGAGAGTTATTCAGGCAGTTTAGTGTCTCAGTTTGATTCATGTTGAAGTTCAGACAGATCAACCTAACAGTGTTTGTTTTATAAACACAATAGTTAACATTAGTAAGGAATAATTGACGACGGGCCATTGAATTATAAGAAAATAATGCACACCAAGGTGGTAATGCGGCACGACGCGAAGCGGTTACCACAAACATTGCTCTGGTGTCTATTTTTAAGACATTTGAAAAGATAGGTGTGCGGTTTACAGAAAAATAATCAACACCCATAGAACATTTCTCAGCCAATCAGAATGCAGCATTCAACAGACCCATGGTATAATGTACAATAAACAATTGTTTGCTTTTATGAATCTTAATTAATGTTAGCTTCTCTATATACTATTTACTGTAAAATATAAATCAAACCTGAGAGGATCAGTATCATAGATTCACAAAATAACACACAACATTGAAATATGTAATATTTAGTCTAGGGATGCATATCAATTAATCGCGATTAATCTATAGCAGAATAAAAGTTTTTGTTTACATCATATATGTGTGTGAACTGTGTATAATAATTATGTATATATAAATATGCACACATGCATGTATAATTTTAAGAAAAAAAATATTTATATATTAAGTATTTATATTTATATATAATATAAATAATACATAAATATACAAATGTATATACACATGTAAACATTGCTTAAATATATACATGCATGTGTGTGCATTTAACTATACAAAGTTATTATATACAGTACACACACATATATGATGTAAACAAAAACTTTTATTCTGCTATAGATTAATCGCGATTAATTGATATGCATCCCTAATTTAGTCAAATAGTCTATCATCTTTCAAGCAGATAAAGTTTAACTTGCATGGCTAGAAGCAGCTGACTGAGACGTTGGCTAAAATGGCCGCAGAGTGTAATGCTTCCAAAAATAAAAAATGATTGAGTTATATATGAAATATTTGAATCAGAATTGTATTTATCTAGCGCTGTGAAAGGCATTTCTTAGCAAAGTTCTCTGTGTTTTTCAGATCCCATGAACAGATGTTATAGTGTCACTCAGAAAATATCACAATAATAATATTTGTCAAACAGTATCTCACATCTACAGAGAAACCCTTAAAAGCGTCATCAACAAGTGTCAGATCCTGCTGGATAGAGTCCAGAGCTATAGGACATTATTTTCACATTTTTACTTATTTTTATGAAGTTCGCATATATCTTGTAGCTGTTATTAGCGAAGGATCTGAGTTTCTTTAAAACCTAAAACCTATGTGTGAATGTATTATCTGAGAAGCCATATATAGAAATCATAGGCCTGCTTTTCTATAAAGAAAGAATAAATGTGATAGGGCTGCCTGATATTAAATAACAGTGTGATAAGTTGCCAAACATTGTATGTGATATACATTATGATAATGCTTTAAGGTTAGTAAACATGTGAACTAACTAGGACATTCTCACTCCATCTGCACTGACCTAATCTTTGACTATATGTAGCTTGTTTAAGTATTTAAATCATTCAGTTATTGCAAATCATTGTGATGTTTTTTATCTGCCCATTTTAATAATTTCAGTATATTGTGCAGCGCTAAAATGTAACATCCATTAAAAAGAAAATGGATAAAGTGAAACTCTTGCCAATTATATACTGATTCACCCTGTTAGTATGGCTGAGATGAGTGGACTGCAACAGGGTGGACACATTAATTTGTCATTATATGCACTGTGAATGATTATTTTAATAGAATTAAAAACAGATTTTTCTTTATAATACCTTAACAGTGTGCTTGACTTAAATCATTAAACAAATAAAAACAGACCCAGCAGATCTTCACACTGACTGTCCTCTATGATGGCACATACTGTGAGGCGGTATAATGACATTACATAACTTAATAGACACAAAATAACGTCTCTTACTGTTATTCAAATTACAATATTACTAGAAAATATAGTTCTTAGGATAGTGTAATCATCGTCATTTAAATATGAGGAGTTTTTCCACTTGTGTGTGAAGATGAGTTTTATAATAAAGCCCTGGGGACATTAGGAAGCCCATTAAATAAAAACTCTTACAATTTATCAAATTTCACTTTTAAGTGGATAAAAAATAGCTAGCCTAATAAATAATAAATGATCCTTACTCATTTTAGATTTTAAATTGAAATTAAACATTTAATATTCGATTCTTAATATTGTAACTGGGGCCTTTAAACTTACAGGTTTGTTGTAATGATCGGTCATATGAGCTTGTATGCTTTTAGATATGTTCGTATATGTCTGTATTCGTGCAACCTCCGGTCTATTATTTTATTGATAATTAATTGTTATGATACTGTGTAAATCGATCATATACTGTATGTCAATTCAAACCTTTGAGAAGCTTGTGCACAAAATAAAACCGTGTGTTTGTAGTCATTAATAGAGAAATGGCTGAAATGCTGTAAAAACTTCAGTCAAAAATATGCTAATGGTCTAAATGTTGTGTTTTTAACAGCAGTATTTATTTGGCTATTATGTTAAATTGTTCTCATAAAGCTTCACGTGGCAGCAGCATGGTGCTGATGGTCTTCTGTGAAGCTCATAAGTGGACCGCAGGGACAGAGGTCCAATCTTACTGCTTTACTAAACTAATAATCATCACACAGAGACCACTCATAAACTTTAGATGAGCTGTGCTGTTTGTGCAACCCCTAACCCAACATTTAGGACAATTCTTAAATAAATGCACCTTGAACAAACACATACAACACAACACAACAACACACAATCAGTGTTACAAGCAAAATATCACATTCATTCATTAATTACTATTATACCAAACATTAAAGACTACAATTTAAATGTTTTTTGATGTCTAATGAAGAATTAAACTTACTAAATTTCAACTCAAGATGTCCTTAAATGTATTTTGATTTGTATCTCAGTTAAGCAATTGGTAAGAATAACATTATTTGATTATTGTATCGTAGTTTTACTGTCTTTTACTTTTTGTTTGATGGACACGTCATTGACTTAAAACATCAAATGTTTTCAATTCTTTCTTATTGTAAGCTTCTTGTTAAAATAGTTTTTAGAAATAGGAAACTTCATTTGGATATAATATAATGTTAAATCCAATGTATGAAGAAATGCAGGTGCTATGACTTAAAGTGTATTAGTAAAGTGACAGGCTTATATACAGAAGTGTTAAGACACACATGTGAGTCAGTCCCCACAAACTAAATAAATCCAGTAATGCTCAGGCCGATCTGTTAAGACCACCGTTATTCAACGGCTTGAACTAAATGACAGCCGGAAAATCACAACAGCAGGATTGTGTATGGTGTATTACAGCTCCTCCACAGCGCCGCTACTGTAAAGACCCAACAAACTGAAGAACGCTGTTATAAAGAGAGGATTCACGTCACCACAACACAAACAAAACTCCCAATCTGTTCTTATACAAGCTCTTTTGATATTTTACACACATTTCAGTCAGAAATATGATTTCATTCTTTTGTTTCTACTGCAAAATGAGATCAAATCATTTAGATGTGTCTCACAATAAAATTTTGTTATTGTAAAGTGGGCAATACTGTAAATATTGTTAAAAATGTAGACATTATGTGACAACATTATAGTCACCACAGGTTAAAAGTGCAGTTGTGTAGTATAGTTCTGGTCTTCATTGTGTAACATTGAATAAAGTTTTATCAATACTAACCCCATAACTAAAACATACAAACGGTTTAACATATTTCTGCATAATCACACATTACTGATCGAACTTGTATGACATAAACTACAATGATCGCTTCACAAATATAATCATATAGCACAACTTTATGAAATGATCTCAATATGTTTCATCTTCCATATTTAAGCTCTCACACAAAGAGCCCTTCAGGAAAGCACACAATTTCTGTAGACTTAAGCGTCTTCATAAAGAGAGAAAGAGAGAGCGAGCATTTCTAACAGTAATTTACACCTATACAATTACAGTGCTCCAGAGAAGATGTGTCGCTCCTTCCTATTTAACAGAGCGACCCTCTGCCCTCTGAAACTCAAGCACTATTTCTCTGATTAATGCTGATCGAGAGACAGAGAGAGAGAGAGAGAGAGAGAGAGAGAGGTGGGCTGCTCTCAGCCTCTTTATGGAAATTAACCACAAAACACAGCCAATTAGAAGTGTGTTATTTAGAACGACTTTCCCCCCTCTTCATTTGGCTGAATAATGACACGGTGTGATATCCAAATCCTCTGTGACAAATTAATGTGATGTTCGGTCTTTGCCAAAGGAAAGTTCCTCGCATACCGCAGTCTCTGACGGAGAACCGACTCGGATCGGACGAGATTCACACAAGGTGCTAATGAAGGCAAAGTAATGAAATCGAGAGCTCTTCTGTTCATCACTAAATAAGGAATAACTACTGATAATAGTGTACGCATGTTCCCTCATGAGAAAAATAAACTAGAGATTACATGAACACTATCATAGATAAACTCTAAATGGCATTCACAACTATTATTATCATTAGAGTTTTTCACAAGATACGCAAATGAAATTTTCTTTTTAGTGGATTTTAATGATATGCTCACGTGAAAAAATGCGATTCATCATTTGGTGGCATCTCGTGGAACTTGCAGTGAAGGACCGTGAATGTGGAAGTTTCAAAGGGCAGCGTGAGTCTCTAGGAAATCTACTTTATCTTTGGAAAAATGTCACAGGAGAGATGCGAGATTGGCACCACAAAGGGCCCAAAATAGCGCGGCTGCTACGCATTGTCAGACGAGATTTAAACTGAGGGACTGACTTTTGTTCTGTGAAGTCCTGGGCCCTGAAAAGGAGATTGGAGGTGTAGAAATTGCAAATGATCTTTTCCTCCTCTGTTTGGTCTTGCTCACGGTCAGAAAGCAGCACCAAATGCAATCGGAGTCCCAATATTCGAAGGTCGGTGCGAGACGCGAGGGTCCGGTCGTGAGATCAGAGCTCATAATTCCCAGAGAGCCCTTCTGCTATCAGTGCCACCCAGCATCACAGAAACCCTGTATACTTAATGCAAGTTCTCCCGTGGGCCACATAATAGGATTAGACGTCTTTTATTTTTTACAAATTTACAAAAACAAATCACATGGCAGGGCTTAGAAACCGCTAATAATTTTTCCGTAGTTGATAGATCAAAGGCGGGAGGGGGAGTGACCCCGATCGGGTGTTTTTAATGGAAGGGTTAATCTTCTCAAAGGTGAGCATTCAGGAGCGGGACTGTGACCAAATGAAGAATTCGGCTCGGAGATAATCGACGGCGTAACGCTCCGAGGAGCCTCTGGGACGCTGTTTCGCCGCTGTTTGAGTTACTCTTTCGATCGCACCTGCACAACAAGACCTCAGGAAATGAACGATGACCGAGCCGCTTCAGATAACGATGCTGAGTTTAAACTTTCTCCCGTGTAAATGTAAGCACCCGTGCTGCGTTTGAGTAATGTCGGCTGAACACCTTCCAGAAGTGCGAGTGTGAGGAAACGGCATATGAGCCCTGACCGGATCGGCGGGTTTGGCCGTATAATCGTGCCAAGCAGAAAAGCGGCCTCCCTGTAATTAAGAATAAATGAAATCGCTTATCAATTAGTAAGCGACTGCATACACCATTTGGCTGCGCTCTCAAGGATTAATCAGGGAACCATTGACTTTACATTGTTCCATAATTATCATTCATACGTTTTATGGTAATTGGTGAATTTTTCATGGAGGAATTACAATGTCTCGGAAACACCAGACAATATTAAATGCTCTCAAATATAAACATTAATTAATTTCAGAGCAAAAGAGCAAGTGATTGATTGTTGGCATGGAAATGGAAACGTGTTGATTCTCAAACATTGACTGTAAACAATATTAATGAACTGAAGCCATGATGAGAGAATATTCATCACGCTGATAACTGATAATAAACAGACACGCATGCAGAGAAACACTGAAGCTAACGTCAGATGAGAAGATCAGAATAATAAAACCATATTAATGCGTGATTCAACCTGGTAGACACAACTAAAGTGTTTCAGTCCAAAAATAGTCTACATGATATGGAAGGTTTTCCATGTATGATCATCTTTATTTTGCAAACAAACGTGTCAGTTATACACAAAGATTGAAATGCTTAAGTTTGGTAAATCCCTAAAATTAAAAGTGCGCGGAGCTAATCCTCAGAGCCTTTAAAGTCTACGGTCAGTGGATGTGAGGGTCAACAGATCTGAGTCACAGCACTCCAGTGAGGATGGACATGAGGTTTAATGAGGTAATTAGTCAAAGGCCACATTGACCGGAGAGGCTAATACCTGTGAACTTTTACCTCGGCTCCTAACACACACACACACGGACGCACAGCCCCGGGGAGATTCTGTACCACACATTACAAAGATCACCACAGACACCTGAGGGCTGAGCTGTCGCATTTCATCAGGGTTAGAAACACGGCTGACATCCTGACCATCATAATTAACTCTTTAACTACAAGTGACGTCAGAGATTTTCTGTTTTTAATCTAAACATGTTTTTTATTCTGGATGTGACTCGGTGAAGCTGCCCAGAGACGATAGAGATTGTAAAGAGTCAGTGTCATCAAATAGAGAAGGACAGAATTAACCCTCGCAGCTTCCTTACATTGATCCGAAGCTTCTCTCTCTCTCTCGTCCCCGGAGCGCTGCAGACAATTACACATATTATTACATCTACATTGATTTCTTTAACAGGGGCCTGCGTCTCAAAGCAATTTAAAAAAAATTACAGTTCGGAAGTGAGCCAATTAAAATGCCCTTGAGCCCAGTGAGGACGAGGAGGAGGAGGAGAGGGGGTCTCAATGCCCCTCACCACTGTCAGAATATTCTCACCTGAAGCATAAACACACAATTATGTTTTCTGTTCTTAAAAACAGCAGGCTGCTTACAGACACAACGCTTGTAAGCTCTTCACGCTCCATACACACATAATACATATTAAAGCTTTAATGTCTGCTCACTTTAAACTGTCCTGAGCTCTAATATTACTTTAAAATTACTATGCAGACTTCATATTAAAATACAACATTTTCACATTTTTTAATATCTTACTATATATAGTTATGTTTCAAAGTCCCAACAGAATAACTTTTCTCTCAGATTATCACACACAGTACAGCACTTTACAGAATAAATTGAGATAAAGTTTCATCAAAATAACTTGAAGTGGCATTTTTAAAAACATTCTTTGTCTTCGGGCATCTCATCCGGAGCTGAGTTTCCTCCCTTTGGTTTCTTTGTGAATTTCACAGGAAGAAAATGCTAATTGCTGGCATGAAACCTTCAGGAATGAGAACAGATAAGAGTTCAGACGAAACGCTCGTATCAGTCACAGACAGAACATCAACACTGTGACTTCATTGTAAAGAACCACACAAACATCATGACGTATCAACTTCCTGCATTTATACTGTATGCGTCAATACAGTAAACGGATCGCTATTGAATAGAGACGTCCATATCGTGACTGAAATGTATGCAAAATATGCATTATCACACCTCATGTGTATTTGTTTATGAGAAACGTTTCATTAATCCTTTAAGCCTGTAAATAAGTTTACTTTTCCTGGATTAAATATCCACATAACAAATACAAACCTAAACAACCCAACAAAAGATGAAGGTTTAAGCTGCTTACAATGCGTTTGTTCAGAGTTTATATTTCTCTGTTTTTGTGCTGATAAATAGACAAAATATTTCTTCATCCTGGATTTCAGCGTTCCAGTGGCAGCTTTGTAATGTGTCACTTTTGAGCAGGATGAGTTTTCAACACAGGAACACAATCCAAAGTCTGATTAAAGAGAAGAAAAACTGTCAGAAAAATGGATGGAAAAGTTGGATTTGCATTAAACATTCAGCCGAGGTTTATCAGCTGCTTTCATCACCGTTCACAATATAACACAATACATAAACTCACTTGAATTTATTTAAGGAAAAAAATAAAACTTCTGTCATTATTTACACACATAAAACACATTTACAGTCAGAATTCAGAGACATTAATCTGCTATGATGATGCATTTGTTCAATTCAGATCACTGATGTATTATAAGATGGGAAGATTATATGAATGAATAATAAGACTGATGTTATTTTCATCCTCACATGATAACTTTTGTGATACTCTTTATTTGTCCCTTCTTAAGCATTTGTCTTTAATAACCTGATTTTCATAGTGTTCCTCTAAAAATATATCCTTTTAATGCAAAGTTGAAGTTTTTGTCTGTATTACCTAAAAGTCTGATGGATGACATGCAGGATATTGAATTTGTTTGATTAAAACTAATTGAAATTGATTGGTAAAATATTAGCTGACAGTATTGGTCAGAGGATGATGTCAGGTCAGATTTGTAAACACCCCGTGGAAGGTGAAGATGACACGTTTGATATATAAGCACAGAGGAAGAGGAAGCCTTATTGTTTATGGGTCAGGGGGCGTGACGGGGGCCGTGACAGGTGACTGTGATGATGCTCATGATTGGCTGCTGGACACAGCGTGTTACATGCATTAAAGGAGACTGTTGTGTTATGAGTGTAAATGAGACTTATGTTACCAGATTCATACTACTGATTATCTGTTTATTAAAAATGAAACAGACTGACATCAAATGAAAAATAAATGAAAATATTTCTGTTTCCTTATTAAAGGTGAAATGTGTGATTTCTGCACCATAACTGTGTGTCAACATACAAACATCCACAAAATTAAAAGCATTAAATTAAACACTTGCAGATCAGACAAACTTTTGATCCACCAAATCAAATCACTGATATCAAACGCTTTGTTATTTGTTGTAGTTTAGTTTCTCGTTGAATGTGTCAGAAGTCTTGTGCATGAGACGTTTGCTGAAGATTTAAGTTAAATGTTTTTAATACAATAGTATTCGTATTCCTCGTCAAATCATAATAAAATGACATAAAGACAGAAAAAACCCTCTTTACTTTAAAGACATTTACAGCCGTCACATTTTTAATGCAAGGCCAAAACCGGATCATAACTATAATCTGGTGTCTACATGGAAAATATCAAACTTCTGTCTGTCTGTCTACTGTGCGACACTGTTTTTAAGTGCAGTCATTTGCATTTTCCTCCACTTTTCTGCTCGACTGCACGAGGGCCGGCGTTTATTTCACCGAGTGAGAAATGAAGGGAAGAGCGCGGATAAAAGTAGATCGACGTAGCGAGAAAAACGCAGCCCTGCCGCCCCACACCGCCGTTCTCATTGAAAAGGAAATGACACCATGACAAGCTTCATCCAGCTCCCGGCTCACAAATGGATCTTTCTTAGTGCTATTTGGCCGTGCCGTGATTGGCAGCTTTCCCCTTCTCTCCGCTATCAGAAAGCCCAGAGTCCGGCCTCTATTAAACACCAGAGCAGAATAATTGCCCTCGGGGTCGCGGCGGCACGCTAAGACTTATATTTTCTACAGAAAAGACGGGACGCCCTTTTTGCGCCTGTTAAAATGTGTATATTTACACGGGCGGCATAACTAGTGGCTACGGGAAGGGACGACATTAGAGGAACCAAAGAGAGACGCCTCACACTTTGCCTTCACACACCACTGGAGCAAAGCAAATTGGTTCTTGTTCACATGCAGGGAGACGCTCTCCGACCCTGAGAGAGAGAGAGAGAGAGACACAGAGAGAGAGAGAGACACAGAGAGAGAGAGAGAAAGCGAGAGAGAGAGACAGAGAGAAAGAGAGACAGAGAGAGAGAGAGAGAAAGAGAGACAGAGAGAAAGAGAGAGAGAGACAGAGAGAGAGAGAGAGAGAAACAGAAAGAGAGAGAGCGAGAGTGAGAGAGAGAGAACAAGAGAGAGAGCGAGAGAAACAGAGAGAGAGAGAGAGAGAGAGAGAGAGAGAGAGAGAGAGAGAGAGAGAGAGAGAGAGAGAGAGAGACAGGTCTGGGATTAGAGTCTGTGTTTAATCTCCTCAAAGGGTTAAAGAACATCTGAATATCACAGACGCACTGCAACAAAACACACTGGAAAATATGTCACTCTTTAAAAAGATATTTTGTCATTAATAATTCACATTTTCCTATAAACAGCATAATAGAGGACACACGTTTATAACTTATTGTAAAGAAGTCTGTGTGAGGAGCGAGTCTACAATAACACAATTCAAAGCAAGCTGATATAACATCTCAACACTTTTTAAATAAAGCAAAGTGATTATTCAAACAAAAGTATAAAGATATTAAAATCTTTGACAGATAAACTTCAGCAGATTCATAACAATGACAACCTAACATGCCTTTAGATTGAATAAAAATGCTAAATAATGATAATAACAACACTCATCTTTATTCTAACTGTATGACGTCACCTGAGAGTAAAATCTGATCAATTATTACTCTTTCTCTTCATTGTTATATTACTTTAGATGTGTTTGATGCATTAATAGTGAACACTATTGTTGTACTGTAGAGATACATTATGTTGTACACTGATAAAAATGTATTACTGTCGGCTGTTTACCAGTAACTTACTGTAGATTTAAATTGATGTTATTTACTAGCTACAGTTAAATGAACATTAAACATTAACAAGTCTTTATCTTTACAGAATAAAATGATAAAATATCAGCCTTATGCAAAGCATTCTGGGAACTAGAAATCCAAATCAGGATTTTTTCTTCTTCAGATTTTTTTTCCCAGAATGCTTTGCATGAGGCTGATATTTTATTCTGTAAAGATAAAGACTTGTTAATGTTTAATGTTCATTTAACTGTTGGCAGTAAATAACATCAATTTCAATCTACAGTAAGTTACTGGCAAACAGCTGTAATTTATACATTGACATTTTAAACAGTGTATGTCAACATCAAAGCACAATAACGGATGCAAATAATGTTGATAATTTGCCTGTTGTCTGTGAATATCTGACTGTGCTATATGGAGGTTTATAAAAAGACATTGTTAAAGGGGGGCTGTGTATGAGCGAGCGAGCAGGTTGTCATAGCTGTCTATCCATCACTGTATGTATGACAGCTCGACTCCTGTCACCTCTAACAGCACAGACGACACTAACAACGGCCATTTCTCCTCTTAGCCTCACATTCAGCCCAACCAATTGGCCACATTTCTTTCTTTGACACGTCCACGCTGAGCCTCCTGGAGCTCGGGAGCTGACGCCTGCAAATAAAGTGCAGCTTTATAAAAGCCGGGAAAAATAGCAGGGTGGCTAAAAGCCGTCGTTTCCCTCTTCCACGCGTTTCTTTCCTTCTCATCAATTCTTTTTATATCGTCGACTGACACAAATCCCGCACGGCTACTTTTGTTTAACGGAGAGCATTAATGAAGAGCTCTCGTGCTAAATACATCTTTATTCTGCTATTAAAGGCGTCGTGTGAAGGAGGCCGTCCGAAACCCTTCAAACCCGCCGCGTTTAGAGGCACTTTCCATCAATCAGGCCTTGTGTCCAGTAAGTGCCTCTTACATTTACATGAAATATTCATAAAGCATTCACGTGAGCTTTCCAGCGCCGTAATCACGCTTTTCAAACACCTCCAGCCCCTGAAATGTCTACAATCATGTCGGGGAGGGCGAGGGGAATTATGGGATGCGTCGTCTTCATTGAGCGGAGGTTCTCGCGCCAACGGCTCGGTTTGTTCTAATAGAAAACGCTTGGGGAAATGTCAAAGGTCACGTGATGTTTCCACACCGCACATGGATGTTAAGCTGAAGGACAGTGTCGTCCAATACGAAGTGATTATTGAGAGAATCGAAAATAAACAATTACTTCAACTCATAGCCTAGTTGGTCTGAACAATTCAACAAATCTGTTTCTATAATTAGGAGAGCAAAATAAAATGTTCAAAAGAGCTGAAGATATAAGTTTGTTTTTTTCATGTCTCTTGTCGTCGTGCCTAGTCAGGTCATAATACATTTTCGTTTGCATTTTAAAACAAGTGTTAAAGCACATAAACTCCCATAACCAGATTCCCCATTTAAAATGATACAGTTCTTCAGAAGAGTACATCTGTTGAGACTTTAATATCTGGGCTGGTATTTAAATATGAGCCGTGTTTGTACAACGGCTGAAAGTCTGAACACACTCGCCCTCATTTGCAATTCTTATTGCGCTGAAAGTTAATCTATCCCCAGCAATAAATCAGCGGCCGTTCAGCTTAAGAGAACGTCCTGCCGCAGTCTGCCGTCTCAAACGTGAGACGTTGCGGGACGATTTTCCAAACACAACTGAGCTAACATAGATTTATTACCTCCGTTTATACAACTCGTATTAGGAATTCATGGACCTGGCAAAAGGGATTAGAGCGTTTATTTCAGGCAGGGAGATGATCCTGTCATTAACAGTCGATACTTTCATCATCGTGTCGAATTCGCCCGGTGACGAGTCGCGGCGGACATATCAGGACGGTGCAGCTGTATTCGTTATCTGCGGACGAGACGCTCGGCTCGCGCGTGCGGACCGCGACCCATCAAACGTGGATTAGGCTGTCAGTCAGGGGACGGCACGTATTCTCTGCTACGCTTTTGCTCAAATGTCACTAAGATCAGAGTCATTTCTTGGCTAATTGCATCTCGTTCGCCCCTAATGCGGCTGCTTTAATGGTTTTGTTACACCGTCTGACAA